>NW_028260849.1:2500-20000 GCF_056163025.1 Triticum urartu | reverse complement strand
ATAGCGGACGTAAAGCTATTGAACTTAGGTATGCTCTTTCCTTTTGTCGAAGTGGAATCGTAGAACAGAATGTGATACGATGAGATAGAATGCAATAGAAATAGAAACAAGGATAGCGAACGGGTTACCTACTCCTAAGGGTCAAAGCAAGCCCTTTAATTCAATTCTTTATTCTTACATTAAAATTCTTACATTAAAGAATGAATAAAATCTCCCCAAGTAGGATTCGAACCTACGACCAGTCAGTTAACAGCCGACCGCTCTACCACTGAGCTACTGAGGAACAAGGGGGGATTCGACCTCCTAGAGTTCAACTCCCGCTCTCAACCCATGAACAATATGAGTCCGAAGCTTCTTTCGTAACTCCCATAATTTCTTCGTAGTGGCTCCGTTCCATGCCTCATTTCATAGGGAAGCCCAAAGTGGCTCTATTTCATTCTATTTCACTTCCTAGCACTTCCTATCATTTAATATCCATCCCTTTGGTCTTATTGACATAAGAGATGTCATTTATAGTCTATCTCTTTCTATATATGGAAAGTCAAGAAATTCTCATCGAAACATCGAGAAATTGTGCATATAGAAAACTCTAAAGAAAGAAAAAAAGGAGACCCATGCCATGATTTTCAAATCTTTTCTATTTAGTAGTCTAAGTTTCTCGATGAGGATAATTAATTCGGTCGTTGTGGTCGGACTCTATTATGGATTTCTGACTACATTCTCCATAGGTCCCTCTTAGATCTTCTTTCTCCAATCTTGGATTAGGGAAGAAGGAGATATTCGCGACTACTGGCGATTTCATTATGGGGCAGCTCATGATCTTCATATCGATCTATTATCCACCTCTGTATCTATTCTTTCTTAGCTAAACAGGTGGAAGATCTATCCAATTTGGTTATATTATATCATGGACTCGAAAAACGGATCTGAATTTGACTGAAATGCACGATCTTCACAGGTATCACTTTTCACGATACCTAAAAGGTGGAATAGCGATTTTCGAACCATTTCCTATAAGAGAATGGTTTCCATTACTTTGAGAAATGGATTCTTATATCAAACTATAGCTATTGCATTAAAGAAGAAAAGAAACTAATAGAAGTCGAAGACGCGGAATGATAGTGAATAGAGAGAAAGATTCTTCTGATTTTCTTGTTTCTATCTACTAGACGCCGTAGAGAATTGAGAATTTTCATGTCTTTCAATTCTCGTACTCGTAATTGGAAAGTTATGGAAGGAGACCCATCATTTTGCAATGAAAACAACATATAAAACTCTGGACAATTTCGAAATCAGGCCAAGCGTCTTAATACATATGCAAAAAAATTCATTATTGGCCCACCATTGATTAGAAGATTTAGCTTGTATGAATCGCTATTGGTTTGATACGAATAATGACAATCGTTTCAGTATGTTAAGGATACAGATGTATCCACAATTCATTTAGAGTTACTTAATAGTCTATTTCTTATACCATATCTCTATCCCGTGAAATTCTCGAGCCAAAAGATGGATGCATATGCTGTGTTTCATTTTGCTAAATGATATCAATTAAATGGTGTATCAATTCCATAAATTGCATATAGCAATAAATAAATCAGCAAAATTCTTTCTAATATTTTAGATAGAAGAAACATTTCTTCTATCTAAAATATTAGAAAGAATGTACCCTTCTATCCAAATCCAATTTGCATCGATAAAATAAATCCAAATTCCAGTAGTAGATGAATAATTGCAAATTTGTGTGTGTACGAGATTAGAATAACTTCAAAATAACTGACATAATTTTGTATTTTTCCTGATCAGAAAAATACATGAAAAAGAAAGGAGGTAGAAAAATTTTTGGATTTATGGTTAAAGAAGAAAAAGAAGAAAACAGGGGTTCTGTTGAATTTCAAGTATTCAGTTTCACCAATAAGATACGGAGACTTGCTTCACATTTGGAATTACACAAAAAAGATTTTTCATCGGAAAGAGGTCTACGAAGACTTTTGGGAAAACGTCGACGTTTGCTGGCTTATTTGGCAAAGAAAAATAGAGTACGTTATAAGAAATTAATCGGTCAGTTGAATATTCGGGAGCAGTAATTTAATCGTTCAAATTTTTTTCTTGTTTTATTATTTTTTTAGTAGTCTTATAGTAGTCTTAGATTTTTCATTTTGATGAGCCTCGCTTTGAGGAATTCATGGAATAATCCATTTTCATGGAATAATGAATTAAGGAAGAAAGGATATGAGTCTACCGCTTACAAGAAAAGATCTCATGATAGTCAATATGGGCCCTCAACACCCATCAATGCATGGTGTTCTTCGACTGATCGTTACTCTCGATGGTGAGGATGTTATTGATTGTGAACCCATATTAGGGTATTTACACAGAGGAATGGAAAAAATCGCGGAAAACCGAACTATTATACAATACTTACCTTATGTAACAAGGTGGGATTATTTAGCTACTATGTTTACAGAAGCAATAACAGTAAATGCACCAGAATTCTTGGAGAATATTCAAATACCACAAAGAGCCAGCTATATTAGGGTAATTATGTTAGAATTAAGCCGGATAGCTTCTCACTTGCTATGGCTTGGACCTTTTATGGCGGATCTCGGCGCACAGACTCCTTTTTTCTATATTTTTAGAGAGAGAGAATTAATATATGATCTATTTGAAGCTGCTACAGGTATGCGAATGATGCACAATTACTTTCGCATCGGAGGAGTAGCCGCCGATCTACCTTATGGATGGATCGATAAATGTTTAGATTTCTGTGATTATTTTTTACGCGGAGTTGTTGAATATCAACAACTTATTACACAGAATCCAATTTTTTTAGAGCGAGTTGAAGGAGTAGGTTTTATTAGCGGAGAAGAAGCAGTAAATTGGGGCTTATCGGGACCGATGTTACGAGCTTCTGGAATACAATGGGATCTTCGTAAAGTAGATCCTTATGAGTCTTACAACCAATTTGATTGGAAAGTCCAATGGCAAAAAGAAGGGGATTCGTTAGCTCGCTATTTAGTACGAATTGGTGAAATGAGGGAATCCATCAAAATAATTCAACAAGCTGTAGAAAAAATTCCTGGAGGACCTTATGAAAATTTAGAAGTCCGACGCTTTAAGAAAGAAAATAATTCTGAATGGAATGATTTTGAGTATAAATTTCTTGGTAAAAAACCTTCGCCCAATTTTGAATTGTCAAGACAAGAGCTTTATGTAAGAGTAGAAGCCCCAAAAGGTGAATTAGGGATTTATCTAGTAGGAGATGATAGCCTTTTCCCCTGGAGATGGAAAATCCGTCCACCCGGGTTTATTAATTTGCAAATTCTTCCTCAGCTAGTTAAAAAAATGAAATTGGCTGATATCATGACGATATTAGGTAGTATAGATATCATTATGGGGGAAGTTGATCGTTGAAATGATAATAGATAGGGTAGAGGTAGAAACTATCAATTCTTTTTCGAAATTGGAATTATTAAAAGAAGTCTATGGACTGATATCGATTCTACCCATTTTGACCCTCCTTTTGGGAATAACAATAGAGGTACTCGTAATTGTGTGGTTAGAAAGAGAAATATCTGCGTCGATACAACAACGTATTGGTCCTGAATATGCTGGCCCCCTGGGCCTGCTTCAAGCTATAGCAGATGGGACTAAGCTACTTTTTAAAGAAGATATTCTGCCATCCCGAGGAGATATTTCTTTATTTAGCATTGGACCCTCTATAGCAGTCATATCAGTTTTATTAAGTTTTTTAGTTATCCCTTTGGGATATCATTTTGTTTTAGCCGATCTTAGTATTGGTGTTTTTTTATGGATTGCCATTTCAAGTATAGCTCCTATTGGTCTTCTTATGGCAGGATATAGCTCAAATAATAAATATTCTTTTTCAGGCGGTCTACGAGCTGCTGCTCAATCCATTAGTTATGAAATACCATTAACTTTTTGTGTGCTAGCAATATCTCTACGTGTGATTCGTTAAAATAGATCTTTTTCCTATAAAATCCATTAACTATTTATATTCCTTTTCTTATTTAGTATTTGGGTTGGTAAGTTAAACTAGATAGCTATATGAGTGAAACAAAACAGCTTATAAATTTGTAGTAAAAAGAAAAAATCTCATTTCCTACGTACAAGAAAAAAGTGGAAGTAAACATAAGCAGTGTAAACTCTTTATCCCAAGGTTGATATTTTTTAATTAGTCATCATATCTTGAAGCGGCCAAGAATAAAGGATTCACGATATGGAATTCCATTACTAGAATACTCCTAGTTATTACTATAACTTAATAATCCATAAGAAGAATCCACCAAAAGTTAGTGAAGGGTTAGGAACACTAAAGTACATAAAGGATTAGTAATGGAAAATCTAAAACATTAGAGATTTTTGCCCATAAAAGGAATCATAATAAGGACTTGCAATTTGTAGAAATTATCAAGTAGTACTTTCTTCGGATTCCGATCCAGAGTATGTTCCCATTCACTTGTTAAGGAAATGGCTATCAAGAACGAATTAACCCTTTATCCATTTTTTCTTTTTAAATACCCCCTCCCTGGGGAAAGAAGAATAGTAAAAAAGATATGGAGTGCACTAGAAAAAATTTTCATTATTTCCTTCCTCTATCCATATTCATGCAGAATTGCTCATGAACTAATACCCAACTCTTTCCATTTATTAATTGAATTCCTATAACAAGTAACAAGTGTTTTATTCCAAGATTAAGTTATTACTGAACAAAGAAAAATTTTCATTATATTATAAAGGATGAGATCAATTCGGAAGCGCTTTTTCTTATTCTAGCAGACGGAATTCCTTTGGTCTAATTTAGGACTTTCAAATCTATTTTATTTTATCTAATTCTATCTACGCCCCCGGGGCTAGGAACAAAACAGTCCTTTCCTTTTTCTGATCATAGAGAAGCCGTATGAAGCTAAGGTTTCATGTACGGTTTTGAAATAGCGGTGGGAACTGTGATGTTATCACCGACTATGATTATCTAACAGTTCAAGTACAGTTGATATAGTTGAAGCACAGTCAAAATACGGTTTTTTTGGATGGAATATTTGGCGTCAGCCTATAGGTTTTCTGGTTTTTTTAATTTCTTCTTTGGCAGAATGTGAAAGATTACCCTTTGATTTACCAGAAGCGGAGGAAGAATTAGTAGCAGGTTACCAAACTGAATATTCCGGTATCAAATATGGTTTATTTTATCTTGTTTCTTACCTAAATTTATTAGTTTCTTCTTTATTTGTAACAGTTCTCTACTTGGGCGGGTGGAATTTATCTATTCCCTATATATCCTTTTTTGATTTTTTCCAAATGAATAAAGCAGTTGGAATTTTGGAAATGACAATGGGTATATTTATTACATTAACTAAAGCTTATTTATTTCTCTTCATTTCTATCACAATAAGATGGACTTTACCGAGGATGAGAATGGATCAGTTATTAAATCTTGGATGGAAATTTCTTTTACCTATTTCCCTGGGCAATCTCTTATTAACAACCTCTTCTCAACTTGTTTCACTATAAATAAGATAATACAATAATAGTAAGAATATTTTCAACACAAAAGCTCTCTCAAACAAGAGAAAGAAACATATCTTTTTCATAGATATTTAGAATGAATATGTTCCCTATGGTAACTGGGTTCATGAGTTATGGTCAACAAACAATACGTGCTACAAGGTACATAGGTCAAAGTTTCATAACTACCTTATCCCACACAAATCGTTTACCTATAACGATTCACTACCCTTATGAAAAATCAATTACACCAGAGCGTTTCCGAGGGCGAATCCACTTTGAATTTGATAAATGTATTGCTTGTGAAGTATGTGTTCGCGTATGTCCGATAGATTTACCCGTTGTGGATTGGAGATTTGAAAAGGATATTAAAAGAAAACAATTGCTTAATTATAGTATTGATTTCGGAGTTTGTATATTTTGTGGCAATTGTGTTGAGTACTGTCCAACAAGCTGTTTATCAATGACTGAAGAATATGAACTTTCTACCTATGATCGTCATGAATTGAATTACAATCAAATTGCTTTAAGTCGGTTACCAATCTCCATAATGGGAGATTACACAATTCAAACAATTAGGAATTCGTCTGAAAGTAAAATAAACAAAGAAAAATCTTCGAATTCAAGAACGATTACTGATTACTAAACTTTGATTTTGTCTTTCTGTTATAAAAATCTAATAATTCTTTATTAAACTTTAAAATTAAACTATAAAGAAAAACGAAAAACTACTGCTTATTGGAAATTATTTCTTATTTTAAATCAGACTAGATTTTCGTGATATAATATAATTTATAACTATAAGTTTATACACAAAAAAATACCCTAATCCTTTTTTCCTTCCTTGAATCCTTTAGTTTTAGTCAGTTCATGAAAAATTTTATACTATTAATTTCTTTTTATCCATAATGGATTTACCTGGACCAATACATGAGATTCTTATGCTATTTGGGGGATTTGTTCTTCTACTAGGGGGTCTAGGAGTAGTATTACTTACCAACCCCATTTATTCTGCCTTTTCGCTGGGATTAGTTCTTGTTTGTATATCCTTATTCTATTTTTTATTAAATTCCTACTTTGTAGCTGTCGCACAACTTCTTATTTATGTGGGAGCCATAAATGTCTTGATCATATTCGCTGTAATGTTCGTAAATGGCTCAGAATGGTCTAAAGATAAGAATTATTGGACTATTGGAGATGGGTTCACTTCACTCGTTTGTATAACTATTGTTTTTTCACTAATGACTACTATCCCAGATACGTCGTGGTATGGAATTCTTTGGACTACAAGATCAAACCAAATAGTAGAACAGGGTCTCATAAATAATGTTCAACAAATTGGAATTCATTTAGCAACCGATTTTTATCTTCCGTTTGAACTCATTTCCATAATTCTTCTAGTTTCTTTAATAGGTGCAATTACTATGGCTCGGCAATAAGAAAACTTAGAAAAAGTACAAATTATAAGAATTGCAAATCTAAAATAAATAACTAAAGAATCACAATTTTGATTTAGTAAAATCCATCTACTGCCAACAAATACCTCCTTTTTTTTTTTTTTTTTTTTCTTTTGTTGTGTAATTGTTCTATTGTAATTAATTGAATCGGTTCAATTCTTGCCCTCATATTGAAATGAATCGAGATTGATAAGGAGTTAGTTAATGATGTTTGAGCATGTACTTTTTTTGAGTGTCTATTTATTTTCGATTGGTATCTATGGATTGATCACAAGCCGAAACATGGTTAGAGCTCTAATATGTCTTGAACTTATACTGAATTCAATTAATCTAAATCTCGTAACATTTTCTGATCTATTTGATAGTCGCCAATTAAAAGGAGATATTTTCGCAATTTTTGTTATAGCCCTTGCAGCTGCTGAAGCCGCTATTGGACTATCCATTCTTTCTTCCATCCATCGTAATAGGAAATCCACTCGTATCAATCAATCTAATTTATTGAATAATTAGACTTTTGAATAATTAGACATAGAATCCTCTAAACAAAGGCGCACATATTAAAATAAATAGAAATCAATACTATTTTCTTAGTATTATTTGAGAATATCCATTTTTTTTAGTAGATTATTGCATAGTATTCTTTTTCACTTAAATGAATTTTTGTATTTGTAATTCATTGATATTGCAATTTGAATATTGCAATAATTTATATTGAAAAGACGATAGCCAATTTATTGGCTAATTCGAATTCGTCTGTACAATTCGTAAAATTCTTTCTTATTTCTTATTTATTGTTGAAATCCAAAATTAAAGTCTCTTGGCTCTCTTCACGCTTTCTCACAAACAGATTAAAAAATAGATTTTTTTTTTTGAAGTTTGGATAAACCATTGCTTCGTCTGGTGTCTACAATACATATGACTCATTATAGTACTAATTTCATTTTTACCAGATCGAAAAATTTTATGTTGAAAAGAAAAATTTATAGATCCAATGTCACATTCCGTAAAAATTTACGATACATGTATAGGATGCACTCAATGTGTACGAGCTTGTCCAACAGATGTATTAGAAATGATACCCTGGGATGGATGTAAAGCCAAGCAAATTGCTTCCGCGCCGAGAACCGAAGATTGTGTGGGTTGTAAGAGATGTGAATCTGCCTGCCCGACAGATTTTTTAAGTGTCCGCGTTTATTTAGGGCCTGAAACAACACGTAGCATGGCTCTATCTTATTGATACGTTACAAAAAACTTCACTCGAATCGTCTGATTCCTCTTTACCGAAGAAGCCTGTGCTCGAAATAATCGAGCACGGGCTTTTCTGGTCAAAACGTATCTTGTCTTTATCACTTTATCATGAGTTATTTTCCTTGGTTAACAATACTTGTTGTTTTGCCGATATTTGCAGGTTCATTAATTTTCTTTTTACCTCATAAGGGAAACAAAGTCGTTAGGTGGTATACTATATCTATTTGTTTATTAGAATTCCTTCTAATGACTTATGCGTTCTGTTATCATTTCCAACTGGAGGATCCCTTAATCCAATTAAAGGAGGATTATAAATGGATAGATGTCTTCGATTTCCACTGGAGATTGGGAATCGATGGACTTTCATTAGGATCTATTTTATTGACAGGATTTATCACTACTTTAGCTACTTTAGCAGCTTGGCCAATTACACGGAATTCGCGATTATTCTATTTCCTGATGCTCGCAATGTATAGTGGTCAAATAGGATTATTTTCTTCGCGAGACCTTTTACTTTTTTTTATCATGTGGGAGTTAGAATTAATTCCTGTTTACTTACTTTTATCCATGTGGGGGGGGAAGAGGCGTCTATATTCAGCTACAAAGTTTATTTTGTATACTGCAGGCGGTTCCATTTTTTTCTTAATCGGAGTTCTGGGTATGGGCTTATATGGTTCCAACGAACCAGGATTAGATTTGGAAAGATTAATTAATCAATCATACCCTGCAACCTTGGAAATACTTTTATATTTTGGCTTCCTTATTGCTTATGCTGTCAAATTGCCGATTATACCCCTACATACGTGGTTACCAGATACCCATGGGGAAGCACATTATAGTACATGTATGCTTTTAGCGGGAATATTATTAAAGATGGGAGCATATGGATTGATTCGGATCAACATGGAATTGTTACCTCATGCTCATTATCTATTTTCGCCCTGGTTAGTAATAATAGGAGCGATCCAAATAATCTATGCAGCTTCAACTTCTCTTGGTCAACGAAATTTCAAAAAAAGAATAGCTTATTCCTCTGTATCTCACATGGGTTTCATAATTATAGGAATTGGTTCCATAACCAACATTGGACTCAATGGAGCTATTTTACAAATATTATCCCATGGATTTATTGGTGCTACACTTTTTTTCTTGGCAGGAACCGCTTCTGATAGAATGCGTCTTGTTTATCTCGAAGAACTGGGGGGAATATCTATCCCAATGCCTAAAATTTTTACCATGTTTAGTAGCTTTTCAATGGCTTCTCTTGCCTTACCAGGAATGAGTGGTTTTGTCGCAGAATTAGTAGTATTTTTTGGACTAATTACTAGTCCAAAATTTCTGTTAATGCCAAAAACACTAATTACTTTTGTAATGGCAATTGGAATGATATTAACTCCTATTTATTTATTATCTATGTTACGCCAGATGTTCTATGGATACAAGCTATTTAATGTTCCAAACGCAAATTTTGTGGATTCTGGACCACGAGAACTCTTTATTTTAATCTGTATCTTTTTACCAGTAATAGGAATTGGTATTTATCCAGATTTTGTTCTCTCCCTATCCGTTGACAGGGTAGAGGCTCTCTTATCCAATTATTATCCTAAATAGGTTTGCTTTTTTTTACTCGTCTGCTCTATTAATGCAGAAATAAGTAAAAAAGTATATAATGCAGAAATAAGTAAAAAAGTATAATTAGATCTATCTCGAATTTTTGAGAACCCTTTGATAAGGCGTTCAAGGGGTTCTCAAATAAAACATAAAAGTAAAAACCTTCATTTCATGAAGGTTTTATTTTATGTAATCATTTAGGTGTTAATGTAAACGAACCATAACTATGTAAGCCTATTCCTAATAGATTTATACCAAAATAACAAATCCAAATTATAAGAAATCCTATCAAAGCTATAAGTGCAGAATTCGTACCCTTCCAATTTGGATTTGTTCTACTATGTAAATAAATTGCGAATATGGTCCAAGTAATAAATGCCCAAGTTTCCTTAGGATCCCAATTCCAATAGGATCCCCAGGCCTCATTAGCCCATACTGCTCCACAAAGAATACCTACGGTTAAAAGGGTAAATCCTAGGCTAATGACACGATAACTCCAAGAATCCAAACGCTCCGTTAATTGATATTTGTAATAATTTGGAAATGAAGGGACAGAGGTTCTTTTTAAAGCACTTCTTTTTGCATAAAAATATTTAATATCACTAAAGAAAAATGTTTTATTTAAAACATTTTTTTTCTTTTTAGAAAAGAAATGGAAATTATTTCGAAATCTAATGATTAGAATAGCGGCAGATAATAAGGATCCGCACAAAAGAGTTGCATAGCTTAATAACATCATACTGACATGCATCATTAACCACTGAGATTGTAGAGCAGGTACTAGTATCGTGGATTGATGCATTTCAGTTAAAAGACCCGATGTGGCAAAGCCTTGCGTTAAAATAGTACTTGGCGTAGTTATTGTGCTTAAATCATTTTTAGAGTTCTGTATTTTAGGAATGGTATGAAGAATATACAGGGCCCATGAAAGGAAGATCAATGACTCATATAAATTACTTAATGGAAAATGTCCCGAGGAAGCCCAACGAGAAACTAAGAATCCTGTTATAGAGAAAAAAGTAACTATCATTCCTTTTTCTGACGAATCGCGTAATCCTCCAAGTTCACGAACTAATAAGGTTATAAAATGAATCGTAATCACAATTGAAATCGTTGAGAAAGAGATATGAGTTAGTATATGTTCTAAAGTTGCAAATAGCATAAGGGGAAGGTCCCATTACAAAATTGTAAATTTCGAATTGATTTCTAATCTATTGTATTCTTTTTCAAGAATGCCGCCACTCGGATTCGAACCGAGATGCTTGAGCACTGCTTCCTAAGAGCAGCGTGTCTACCAATTTCACCATGGCGGCTAACTTCAAATAATAGGTAACTTAAAAGAATAATAGCTATTATCTTGGGAATCGTCGATATTGGGAAAGTCCATAAAATTTAGGAACATTAGAGTTTTCATTAAAATAGACTTCGTTTGGTAGTATCGTTTCCATTTTTTTTTTTTACAATAAACTCTTGCTTTGCCCAATAGAAACACAAACACTGCTTGAAAGAGTTGGAACTTCTTTTTTCTAACTTGCAATTATAGAACTAATTTTTTCTAATTAATTTCCCCTTTACATTTTGAAAATTCTTTCAATACAATGAAAAAAATCCAAAAGGGTTTCTATTTAATGATGAAATTAAAATAAAATGGATAAATAGAAAAGGCTTTTTGGATTTTTTAAAAATTTCTAGAATGAAAGTCTTTATGCTCTTATTAATAAGATTTACTAACCTTATGATTTTGGAGAAGATAGGTGGAAGTTGTAAGTCCTATTGTAAGAATACTCCACTTTTCATAATTTTCCTAATAGAATATGAGGATTCTATTAGGAAAATTATGAAAAGTTCATTGATAGGAAAAGAATACTTAGCACACAGTATACCAAACAAAACTTTTTTTTTCTTGTATATATAAGATAAGAGGGGTTTTTTGTTCTAAGAATATTGTACCGAGTAATTCGACACATAAAAGTACATTCAAAGAAGAATCCAAATTATTAAATAATTGGAATTCTTTTTTGATAAGTCAATTCATATTATTCCAAAATCTTATTATTTGTTTGTTGCCCAGAAAAACCCTTTGGTTTTGGATGCTCATTACCGCTCGAAAATGATCTTGATTTTACTAAAGAATAAGATTGTACTATGGAAAAATAAGTCTTTTTCTTCCAAATATTTTTACGAATACGCTTTTTTGACATTGAAGTACGTTTTTTTGGAACTGCCATTCAAAAAGGAAATTACTTTTTTCTAGTTGTATGTGAAAGACATCTATTGCTGCAAATCAATCCTTCTTTCTTCTTTTTATTAGTATTTATACTTAGATACTGAAAGATACTTAAATTTTGAATTATTTTTTACTTCATTTTGTCTAATGCGGATAAGACAACAAGAATTTTTTAACATTTTTTCTTTATATATTTTATACTTTTTTTTTAATAATATAGAATATATAGAAGGGTTTCTCATTTAAATCTATTTATATCTATTTATATATCAAGTATACTCCATATATAGATATATGGTATGGAAGCCTATCCCCCATATAAGATAAGACGGGGGGATAAAAAGAAGGGAAAATGAAAATAGTTAATTAAGTTCAGAATGGTATTCCATAAAGGAAAGGAATTCCAATCAAAACAAAAAATACTGAGTCTCTTAAACAAGACATTCTAAAACTTAGGTAATTTATAGTCATTAGAATTTTAGTTCTATATGAAGTAAGGACTATTCGATAATTTCTTATAAACATAGGTTTTCATTGGAATTCACTCAATCAGTTAATTATGGAACAAGAGAGCTGTTTCATCTTTGTTTTAAAGAAATATAAAAATGAATTATGAATAGAAAGTAAAATGATTCCACTTTTTTTTTTTTATTTTTATAAATATCTTTATTTAGTTAATAAAATAACTTCGTTACCTAGTTATTTTATTAACTTTTTTAATTTAACCAACTAAACCCATTCTTAATTTTTAATTATTTCAATGAGATAAATTTTGGAAAAATTAAGAATTTCAGTATTTTTTCTTATTCTTTTTATTTATTCTTTCAGAAAGAGATAAGAATTGGTTTGGTGAATCGGAAACAATTTTATAGAAAAATTGAAGTAAAAATTGAAGTAAAAATTGCAATTTCTTTTCTTATGGAACATACATATCAATATGCATGGGTAATCCCTCTTCTCCCACTTCCAGTTATTATGTCAATGGGATTTGGCCTTATTCTTATTCCGACAGCAACAAAAAATCTTCGTCGCATATGGGCTTTTCCTAGTGTTTTACTCTTAAGTATAGCTATGGTATTCTCAGTTCAACTGTCTATTCAACAAATAAATGGAAGTTCGATCTATCAATATCTATGGTCTTGGACCGTCAATAATGATTTTTCTTTAGAATTTGGATACTTGATTGACCCACTTACTTCTATTATGTTAATACTAATTACTACTGTAGGAATCCTGGTTCTTATTTATAGTGATGGTTATATGTCTCACGATGAAGGATATTTGAGATTTTTTGTTTATATAAGTTTTTTCAATACTTCCATGTTGGGATTGGTTACTAGCTCCAATTTGATACAAATTTATTTTTTTTGGGAACTCGTGGGAATGTGTTCTTATTTATTGATAGGCTTTTGGTTTACACGACCAATCGCAGCGAGTGCTTGTCAAAAAGCTTTTGTAACTAATCGTGTAGGGGATTTTGGTCTATTATTAGGAATTTTAGGTTTTTTTTGGATAACAGGTAGTTTAGAGTTTAGGGATTTGTTCAAAATAGCTAATAACTGGATTCCTAATAATGGAATTAACTCTTTACTTACTACTTTGTGTGCTTTTTTATTATTCCTTGGTGCAGTTGCGAAATCCGCACAATTCCCTCTTCACGTATGGTTACCCGATGCTATGGAAGGGCCCACTCCTATTTCGGCTCTTATACACGCAGCAACTATGGTTGCTGCGGGAATTTTTCTTCTAGCTCGACTTCTTCCTCTTTTCATATCTTTACCTTTGATAATGAGTTTTATTTCTTTAGTAGGTACAATAACACTATTCTTAGGAGCTACTTTAGCTCTTGCTCAGAGAGATATTAAAAGAAGCTTAGCCTATTCTACAATGTCTCAATTGGGTTATATGATGTTAGCTCTAGGTATAGGTTCTTATCAAGCTGCTTTATTCCATTTGATCACTCATGCTTATTCAAAAGCTTTATTGTTCTTGGGATCCGGATCCGTTATTCATTCAATGGAACCTCTTGTTGGATATTCACCAGATAAAAGTCAAAATATGGTTCTTATGGGCGGTTTAAGAAAATACATTCCAATCACAAGAACTACTTTTTTATGGGGTACACTTTCTCTTTGTGGTATTCCACCTCTTGCTTGCTTCTGGTCCAAAGATGAAATCCTTAGTAATAGTTGGTTGTATTCGCCCTTTTTTGGAATAATAGCCTCCTTTACTGCAGGATTAACTGCCTTTTATATGTTTCGGATATATTTACTTACATTTGATGGGTATTTGCGTGTTCATTTTCAAAATTACAGTAGCACTAAAGAGAGTTCCTTGTATTCAATATCCTTATGGGGAAAAAGGATACCCAAAGGAGTGAATAGGGATTTCGTTTTATCAACAACGAAGAGTGGAGTTTCTTTTTTTTCACAAAATATACCAAAAATTCAAGGTAATACAAGAAATAGGATAGGATCCTTTACTACGTCTTTTGGGGCTAAAAAAACTTTTGCCTATCCGCATGAAACGGGAAATACTATGTTATTTCCTCTTCTTATATTACTACTTTTCACTTTGTTCATTGGATTCATAGGAATCTCTTTTGATAATGGAGGAATTGGTAATGGAATAGCAGAGTTAACCATATTATCAAAGTGGTTAACTCCCTCAATAAACTTTACCCAGGAAAGTTCTAATTCTTTTGTAAATTCATATGAATTTATTACTAATGCAATTTCTTCTGTAAGTCTAGCTATCTTTGGTTTATTCATAGCATATATCTTCTATGGATCCGCTTATTCTTTTTTTCAGAATTTGGATTTAATAAACTCTTTTTACAAAGGAAATCCTAAAAAAGAATTTTTAGATCAAGTAAAAAAAAATATATACAGTTGGTCATATAATCGTGGTTATATAGATATTTTCTATACTAGGGTCTTTACCCTCGGTATAAGAGGGTTAACCGAACTCACGGAGTTTTTTGATAAGGGTGTTATTGATGGAATTACCAATGGAGTGGGTCTTGCTAGTTTTTGTATAGGAGAGGAAATTAAATATGTAGGGGGAGGTCGAATCTCGTCTTATTTATTCTTTTTTTTATGTTATGTATCTGTGTTTTTATTCTTTTTTCTTTCTTAAGTTAAGGAATTTACAACAAGTCTCTTGCAAAAATAACTATCCTATCCCCTTTCTACAATCTCTCTATATCCTTGTTACATAAGGTAAGTATTGTATAATAGTTCGGTTTTCCGCGATTTTTTCCATTCCTCTGTGTAAATACCCTAATATGGGTTCACAATCAATAACATCCTCACCATCGAGAGTAACGATCAGTCGAAGAACACCATGCATTGATGGGTGTTGAGGGCCCATATTGACTATCATGAGATCTTTTCTTGTAAGCGGTAGACTCATATCCTTTCTTCCTTAATTCATTATTCCATGAAAATGGATTATTCCATGAATTCCTCAAAGCGAGGCTCATCAAAATGAAAAATCTAAGACTACTATAAGACTACTAAAAAAATAATAAAACAAGAAAAAAATTTGAACGATTAAATTACTGCTCCCGAATATTCAACTGACCGATTAATTTCTTATAACGTACTCTATTTTTCTTTGCCAAATAAGCCAGCAAACGTCGACGTTTTCCCAAAAGTCTTCGTAGACCTCTTTCCGATGAAAAATCTTTTTTGTGTAATTCCAAATGTGAAGCAAGTCTCCGTATCTTATTGGTGAAACTGAATACTTGAAATTCAACAGAACCCCTGTTTTCTTCTTTTTCTTCTTTAACCATAAATCCAAAAATTTTTCTACCTCCTTTCTTTTTCATGTATTTTTCTGATCAGGAAAAATACAAAATTATGTCAGTTATTTTGAAGTTATTCTAATCTCGTACACACACAAATTTGCAATTATTCATCTACTACTGGAATTTGGATTTATTTTATCGATGCAAATTGGATTTGGATAGAAGGGTACATTCTTTCTAATATTTTAGATAGAAGAAATGTTTCTTCTATCTAAAATATTAGAAAGAATTTTGCTGATTTATTTATTGCTATATGCAATTTATGGAATTGATACACCATTTAATTGATATCATTTAGCAAAATGAAACACAGCATATGCATCCATCTTTTGGCTCGAGAATTTCACGGGATAGAGATATGGTATAAGAAATAGACTATTAAGTAACTCTAAATGAATTGTGGATACATCTGTATCCTTAACATACTGAAACGATTGTCATTATTCGTATCAAACCAATAGCGATTCATACAAGCTAAATCTTCTAATCAATGGTGGGCCAATAATGAATTTTTTTGCATATGTATTAAGACGCTTGGCCTGATTTCGAAATTGTCCAGAGTTTTATATGTTGTTTTCATTGCAAAATGATGGGTCTCCTTCCATAACTTTCCAATTACGAGTACGAGAATTGAAAGACATGAAAATTCTCAATTCTCTACGGCGTCTAGTAGATAGAAACAAGAAAATCAGAAGAATCTTTCTCTCTATTCACTATCATTCCGCGTCTTCGACTTCTATTAGTTTCTTTTCTTCTTTAATGCAATAGCTATAGTTTGATATAAGAATCCATTTCTCAAAGTAATGGAAACCATTCTCTTATAGGAAATGGTTCGAAAATCGCTATTCCACCTTTTAGGTATCGTGAAAAGTGATACCTGTGAAGATCGTGCATTTCAGTCAAATTCAGATCCGTTTTTCGAGTCCATGATATAATATAACCAAATTGGATAGATCTTCCACCTGTTTAGCTAAGAAAGAATAGATACAGAGGTGGATAATAGATCGATATGAAGATCATGAGCTGCCCCATAATGAAATCGCCAGTAGTCGCGAATATCTCCTTCTTCCCTAATCCAAGATTGGAGAAAGAAGATCTAAGAGGGACCTATGGAGAATGTAGTCAGAAATCCATAATAGAGTCCGACCACAACGACCGAATTAATTATCCTCATCGAGAAACTTAGACTACTAAATAGAAAAGATTTGAAAATCATGGCATGGGTCTCCTTTTTTTCTTTCTTTAGAGTTTTCTATATGCACAATTTCTCGATGTTTCGATGAGAATTTCTTGACTTTCCATATATAGAAAGAGATAGACTATAAATGACATCTCTTATGTCAATAAGACCAAAGGGATGGATATTAAATGATAGGAAGTGCTAGGAAGTGAAATAGAATGAAATAGAGCCACTTTGGGCTTCCCTATGAAATGAGGCATGGAACGGAGCCACTACGAAGAAATTATGGGAGTTACGAAAGAAGCTTCGGACTCATATTGTTCATGGGTTGAGAGCGGGAGTTGAACTCTAGGAGGTCGAATCCCCCCTTGTTCCTCAGTAGCTCAGTGGTAGAGCGGTCGGCTGTTAACTGACTGGTCGTAGGTTCGAATCCTACTTGGGGA
>NW_028260848.1:0-36350 GCF_056163025.1 Triticum urartu | reverse complement strand
TTCGATAGTTATAGTAAATTAATACACAACCTGTACAAGAAGAAATTGATTCTTAATCGTAAAATGCTTGCACAAGTAGCTGTATCAAATCCAAATAATCTTTACACGATTTCCAATAAAATAAAGATCATCAATTAAAGGTATAAATAAAGTAATATACTGGAATAATAAAAGATGAATTCCCGGAGAGGGAACTCCGGGAAGATACAATAAATTAAGATTAAGTGGTAGGAATCAACGAGCTGGATTACTTTCTTTATAATATATATAGGTCTGGCCCTTTCGAATTCGAATAAAACATCAACAATCGGAACTTAAGTTCCGGTTGTTGTTTCTTAAATTTTGGTTGTTGTTTCTTAAGTTTCGATTGGAATTGTACTTTTGCGTTAATTGAGGAATATGTCTATTTTTTCTGGGTCTAGAACCTGTAATTATTGAAATTGACTGGGCTTGAAATTGCTTTTCGTTCTCATAGTTACGAAACGGTAAGAAAGATAAAATACGAGCCTGTTTTATAGCAAGAGTAATTAATCGTTGTTGTTTCAAGGTTAATCTATTTATTCGTCTCGATAATATTTTTCCTTGTTCACTAATAAATCTATTAATTAAACTCATGTTTCTATAATCAATTCGATCTCCCGGGCCAATCCGGGGACGCCTACGAAAAGGTTGTTTAGATTTACGAAAAGGTTGCTTGAATTTACGAAAAGTTTGCTTGGATTTACGAAAGGGTTGCTTGGATTTATTAAAAGTTTGCTTGGATTTACTAAAGGGTTGCTTAGATTTAAGAAAAGGTTGTTTAGATGTATACATGATTTATTCCTTATTTAAAATTTGAAAATTTGAAAATTCACTTCTTTATTTTATTAATTTAGGATCCAGAAGAAGTAGTTTTTCTTTGATCCATATCTTATTTGATTCATATTATAGTATATGAATACCCTCTATACATATGAAATAATATCTACCGGAAATCAGATGAGTTGATTTGTATTTTGTATTCTATACTATGTTTTCTTTATATATTAAATATGAAGTTCTTACTCTTTCTGTTGTTTGGAAAGATCAAACACACGATGTTCCTATTTCTTTATTTCGTGATGAGTCGTATGCTTGCGACAATAACGACAAAATTTTTTGAATTCTAATTGTCCGGGTGTATTGTGGCGATTCTTTTGAGTACTATATCTAGAAATCCCCGTCGATTCCTCATTGGCACCTTTTCGAACACAACTGATGCATTCCAAAATAACTCTGATTCTAACATCTTTTCCCTTGGCCATGAACCTCCTTTTCTTTTTGGATTGACTTAACTTAATTCTTCTACTTATTCTTTTATTCTTCTATTTTGAATCCGAAG
Source organism: Triticum urartu (assembly GCF_056163025.1). Lineage (NCBI taxonomy): Eukaryota > Viridiplantae > Streptophyta > Magnoliopsida > Poales > Poaceae > Triticum > Triticum urartu. The sequence goes on along the minus strand of NW_028260848.1, from coordinate 34,990 downwards.
AAGAAGAATAAAATTCATTAGAATAATTTTTTTTTATTCTTTAATTAAGTAATAAAAAATAGAGAAATAATTAAAGAATACAATCCTTGTCGAATTAGCAAAGATTTTGGTTCGAAATCCTTTCATTTAATTAGCCAGCCCCGCCTTTTCTATGCTCTGATTTCTGAGGCCTTATTTAGCTTGGGTACCCCTTTAAATTGAATTTCTATTTTCAAAAATGGGGTTTACCAAATTTTTAATGACTCTGAGGTTCAACCCAATCCATCTTTTCTTTCTTTTTCCTTCCGATACTAAAAAAAGATTGAAAAGGATCAAATTTTGTCATATCACGAAGAAATCTATCCCTCCCATAGCAATAACTAGAATTAAAAAAAAGGGAATGACAAAGCATCTGGGAATAAACGATTAATTTCTATCAATAAACCTGCTAAAGCACCAAACCATAGAGTACTTAGCACGGGTGCTACAGAGAGATATGTTTTTATATCCCGCATTGAAAATCCTCCTTCCTTGTTGGAATACATATATGATCATAAACTCTTGCCCAAGATTGTTATGCTATATATAAAATGAACCATATCGACGAAATTTTCCTATCCCTAAAAAAGAAAAAGATGACCCCTTCTTCCTATATATTACCAAGGAAAAGTAATCCTTCTTTTATAGGCGAAATTATATTGGATTTTATATGTATATAATTCCTTAATTATATGAGACCAAAAAGAAGAAATGACACGAGGGTTCTATATATAGATAGAGAAAGAAAGAAGAAGAAAATTATGATGTGGAAAAGAAGACAGGAATTGTGTACAATGGCATTGTACAACAATTTAATTTGGAAAAGGGATGTAGCGCAGCTTGGTAGCGCGTTTGTTTTGGGTACAAAATGTCACAGGTTCAAATCCTGTCATCCCTACCTATTACTTCTTTCTTCTTTATAGGCAGTAGCGACGAGATCAATTAAAGTAAAGTGGGTATAACTTGAATTTGTGGAGACTATACGTACGTGAGATACATTAGGAATAGAAAAAGATTTTCTTTTTGAATGAATGAAAGCGCTCTTAGTTCAGTTCGGTAGAACGCGGGTCTCCAAAACCCGATGTCGTAGGTTCAAATCCTACAGAGCGTGATTCCATCTATTTTATGTCGAAGCAGAGTAAAATAACTTAACAAAATTGAATTGTAACTCCAATTTCAATTTGACCTCCTCTCTGGTCTGGAGGAGGTCAATCAAAAAAAAAAAATGACTCAATCAAAGATCCAACTGATCCCCACGCCTGTATTGCAAATACGCAGTCACGAATAATCCCGCTAAAGTAATAGGAATTAGGCCTAAGACGATTCCAAATAGAAAAACTTCAATCATTTCGATTTGTTCGAGGGGATAAAAAAAGAGGTACGATCTATCCCTAAATAGTACTCTAAATTATCCACGAATCTCAATGACCAAGAAAAGAATTCCTAATTAGTCTGGAAAAGAGTCGTAGAATGCCAGGAATCCCAAAGAAAGATTTTTCTTTTCTGAATTATAATTATTCAGTCAATTCAAATAAGGCGTATCTTGTTCAAGCCAATAAATAGAGCTGGGGTTATAGTTAAAGCAGCCAGTAGAAAACCAAAATAACTAGTTAAAGTAAGCATGAAAGAGTTAAATTCCATTTATTTTTTTTTACTACACTACATATGTTGGTAAAGCATTTACCTAAGTTATGGAAAATTCATAATTCATCAGTTATTTTAGATAATACTAAAAAACAAGATAGAGTAAGATACAGAAGTGTAAAAGAAAGTGGATTCATCAGATGATACATGAGTCCCTAATTCCGAATCAAGAGATTTGTTGTGGAATTTGTCAATTGAGTAAAGTAATAATATTAAGAACTAGATCATCTAACCCCATTGAATGAAAAAAAGAAATTCAATTTTCAGGGAAATTTTTGAATAAGAGATAAATAAACAATTGAATTTGAAAAAAAAAACTTCTTTCTATTTTGGATAATTTCTTTTTCAATAGGACCCTCTTTTTGGAGTGAACGATCGAATATTCCCCTATTCCTTCTTATTTTAACTGATTGTATTCCATATGGAATAAGAGGAGAACAAAAGCATTCCACGACCTGCCAAGGGGCTGTTAAAAAAAAAAAAAAAAGAAAGCTCTTCCTTGAATTTACTTTATTTTTATTCCTTTTTCGAACTCCAACCAAAGTAGATTCGAAGACGAGTCACTTCAATTATCCTTTTAAGTTCTATTCTATCTTCTGTCTTTCCCTATTTCATCTCGTAAAGTTCCGCGCTCGCAGTTTGGTCAAGAAAGTTAGACCTAATCCAACAAACAATACAAGGATGAATTACGAATTATGAAAGGATAGATTTCACATATACTTGTCCTTGTATTGTGTCAGTATGAGAATATCCTTCCTAAATTATTTATCCAAACCTATTGATCATTAACTTAGATTTTCCCAAGATTTTGGCTGCTATTCCGAATTACTCTATTATTCCGAAGCCAATGAAAAGTAAGTAGAACCTACAAAAATGGGGTTTTCTATTGATGCCTTGAATAACATATAGCTTACCTATAGACAAAAAAAAAATAAAAAAGTAATTATGTTTCGGAACCAGGCAAAACCAGATTGCTGTGCCATAGGAAGGATAGCTATACTAATTCGGTATACTCAAAATACACCTTTGGTACAAAATTGACAATCTCACAAGGATGAAATATCAGTAATTTTCTATTTACTGGTCGATCCCATCTTTTACGGAATCAATTCCTTTTTTGAATGTACAAAAATTTTGGGAGTTCAGCATGTCTGGAAGCACGGGAGAACGTTCTTTTGCTGATATTATTACCAGTATTCGATACTGGGTTATTCATAGCATTACTATACCTTCCCTATTCATTGCGGGTTGGTTATTTGTCAGTACGGGTTTAGCTTATGACGTGTTTGGAAGTCCTAGGCCAAACGAGTATTTCACGGAAAGCCGACAAGGAATTCCGTTAATAACCGACCGTTTTGATTCTTTAGAACAACTCGATGAATTTAGTAGATCCTTTTAGGAGGCCCTCAATGACCATAGATCGAACCTATCCTATTTTTACAGTGCGATGGCTGGCTATTCACGGACTAGCTGTACCTACTGTTTTTTTCTTGGGATCAATATCAGCAATGCAGTTCATCCAACGATAAAACAAATTCCAACTATAGAACTATGACACAATCAAACCCGAATGAACAAAATGTTGAATTGAATCGTACCAGTCTATACTGGGGTTTATTACTCATTTTTGTACTTGCTGTTTTATTTTCCAATTACTTCTTCAATTGAGAGAAAGAAAGAGACTAATAAGAATTCTCTTATCCCATTTGGAAGGATACCATCCTTATAACTACCCATGACTGTTTTTGTCTCTAGCATGACCAATTGATAAAATGTGGAGGAAAGTAGGGGAAATGGCCGATACTACTGGAAGAATTCCTCTTTGGCTGATAGGTACTGTAGCTGGTATTGCTGTGATTGGTTTAGTAGGTGTTTTCTTTTATGGTTCATATTCTGGATTGGGTTCATCTCTATAGTAATCGGAGGGACCAGATTGTAAACATGAAAAAGTAGGAGCTTAGCGGGTCCTTACCCCCCTTTATCTGATTAGAGCGGAAAGGACCCGCGGAATTTTTATTTTACTCTTATAACGCGAATTGAATCTATTCGATTCACTCTTATGAAGCAACAAGAAAAAGAGATCACTCGAGGATCCAATATCTTATTCCACGAAGGAAGTATCCTGAAAATCCTTGATTTAGTTTCGAGTAATAAACTAATAAAACCTTAATCAAAACTATTCAACTAGCCTAAAAATAAAAAAACCTTCAATGGAAGAGTTTACTTTTTTTTTGCAAAATTTCTGTAAATTTGAAGTTGAACTTAATTAAACAAGCCAAGCAATTTGCTCACAATCACAAGAAATTTTTCCCCCGCCATATTTTCTTCCCCTCTGTTTGTCCACTACCTCGGCTAAACCTAAGCAAAAGAAAAAGAGGTCCAAGAGACAGACCCGAATAAAGAAGAAATAGTAATCTTTGACGAATTAGGAAGAAAAAGGATTCTTATTTTGATACAAGAAGAATCGGCACAAGAAAAAGGCTTTTTCTTGTGCCGAATAGACGATTAAGAAGACCTGCAATCCCTCCGAAAAAGAAGAAATTTTAATTTGATTGTTCTCGCCTTTGCCTTGGATTCTCTTCTTTTGCATGGGATATAAATAAGGAATTCCAGACATCTCATAAACAAAAAGCAGTCTAAACAAAAAAAGGATTTCCAAAATAGATCATAGATAATTCTAGCAATTGCCAATAAATCGAGGCTTTTTACCAACTTGATGGTAAGAAATCCCGGGACCTAGAAATTCATTTCGTACAATTGAACCTTTTCAAACTGTTTCTTTTTGAGAACCAAAAAAACTTGTGCCAAAATAACGGATGCGAAGAAGAACAAAAGGCCTTGGACACGTAATGGATCCTGAAGCACGATTTCTGCGTCCCCCTGACCAAAACCTCCCACATTAGGATTGCTTGTTAATGGTTGATCAAGCTTGATGGATTCCCCCTCTGAAACAAGAAGTTCTGGTCCGGGAGGTATAATATCAATCACTTGGCGTCCATCTGATGCATCAACTATGGATATTTCATACCCCCCCTTTTCTTTACGTAGTATTTTTCTTACTATACCTGTTGACGTAGCATTATAGACTGTATTGTTACTCTTGCTACCATCAGGATAGATCTGTCCTCTTCCTCGGTTTCCCCCTACATATATGGGATATTTTAAGAAATGAGCATCTTTCTTCGTAGCAGGATCAGGGGAAAGAATGGGAAAGACAATTTCACTATATTTCTTACCGGGAACAGGGCCTATCACAAGAATGTTTTTTTTATCGGGACGATAACTCTGAAAAGCAAGATTTCCTATCTTTTCTTTTAACTCAGGGGAAATACGATCGGGCGGCGCTAATTCGAATCCCTCGGGCAAAATAAGAACAGCACCTACATTCAACCCTCCCTTTTTTCCATTAGCAAGAACTTGTTTCAATTGCATATCATAAGGAATTCGAAGAACTGCTTCAAATACAGTATCGGGAAGCACAGCTTGGGGAACTTCAATATCGACGGGCTTGCTAGCTAAATGGCAATTGGCACATACAATTCGTCCAGTTGCTTCTCGTGGGTTTTCATAACCCTGCTGCGCAAAAATGGGATATGCATTTGAAATAGATGTCCGAGTTATTACGTATATCATGATCGATACAGAAATCGATCGAGTTATCTGTTCCTTTACCCAAGAAAAAGTATTTCTATTTTCCATGTCCAATCGCAGATCCCAGAATTTCTACAATAAATTAGATAGGTAGCTAAGCTAATCTAGTTCCCTATACACGAATCTGTTGTCATTCTACTGCAACAGTTGTACTGCAATGATGAATACCTTAAAGTAGGTATAAATAGAAAGAATTTTGCTAAAATGGAAAAGGGCTTTCTTTCTAAAAAAAGATGCTTGCTAATTTGATTAATATTAATATCGGGAGATCAAATGAATTTATGCTTCACTAATTGAATGATAAATGACTACAAGCGAAGGAGATAGACGATTTAAACAAAAAAAGACCCAAAATTTCAAACATGTATCTAGAATTACTGGAAAACTACAAACAAAAATAGTGAAAATAAGCTCGTTAGGAGCCCATCCAAAATCGTTGTAGACCCAACGAATTACTAGTTCCCAACCACGGGTGGAGTGAAATCCAACAAAAAAATCAGTAACTAAAAGAATAAAAAAAGCTTTTATTGAGTCATTTAAATTATAGAAGAATTCCTGAACCCAAGAATTCAAAATGACAAGTTCCTCTTTACCCAGAAAAAAAGAACCACTTAGAATAGCCAAACAGATTATATTTGTCGAGAAATGCAAAATGGTATGGAGATGATCCTCATTATTTATTTTGACCCATTGTATTATTTCCTTGTGTATTCCTGTAGGAGGTTTTTGTACATGTGTCTTTAGTTTCCCTTTTATCATCTCGTCCAAGAGAGAAAGTTCTTCTAATTCTATGAATCTTTCTAGAATCCTTTTCTCTTGAATATCAGTTAAGAGAGTTTCGGATTGCCTGGTATTCCACCAATTCTTAATCCAAAGTTCCAGACATTTGTTAAATGAGGAAGAGACCCCCCAAGGCAAAAGTACGATAAATACAAGATATAGTAAAGAAGGCAATGCTTTCTTTTTTTTCATTTTTGATCTGTAAATGGAGTTGTTAATGAATATGCTTCATTCGCTGACTCTATTCCATTCCCTGACTCTATATGATGATATTTCTATTTCATGATATTTCTATTTCTTTGAAGCAAAAACTCTATAGGTTTGATACCCTGTATCTATTCTTCTTTTTTGTATATTAGTTATTAGTGGAATTTCAGTGCATTGGGTTCTTTCTTAGATCTAGATGGAATGAAATAGTGAAATAGAATAAAAAAAAAGCCCTTTCGGATGAAAAAGGAAGAATAGTATGCGATATATCTAACTTGGATAAAAAAAAATTAAAAGCAAATTTCTCTTATCCTCGTTTGTTCCTTCCTTTAGATAAATACTTAAAAATCCCCTTACAATAACAAATCCAATTTAGAAGGGACTTCCTCCCTGTGTTGAGAAAACTTTTCTTCTTCCAATTCTTCTTTTCTTCATTCAACTCAGTTCAAAAAAGATACCTCAAAATACTTCAATTGGTACGCGCAAGAAATAGGCCAATTCGGCAGCTTTTTGTTCAATTTCTCGTGGAGTAAAAAATTTATCATCAGTACGAGTCAAGGGAATGATCCCCTGGCCCCGGATTTCCATATAAAGAATACGACGAGGATAAAGACCCTCTTTAACCTGAATTCTAATTGATTGGATATCCCGCATAAGGAATCGAAGGAAGACGCGACGTTTTATTCCAGGGAATCCCCAACGAAAAATGCACACTATTCCCTCTTTTCTATCGAATCGGTCATAACCACTACCTACATTCCACAAAATAGTACACCACAAGTAGGAGCTAATGAATAGGCCTGCGATTCCGTAGAAAGACATCACGACCCCCTGCGGAAAAAAAAGAATTTCTTGAGATGGAAGTATAGATATAATATTCTTACCAAGATAACTGGAAATCCCAACCGATAAGAATCCTAGTGAACCTAGAAAAAGAATACAGGCCCAGAAAAAATTACCCCTTTTTCGAGAACCTTTTAGAAGTTCTACCCATATGTGTTCTGATCGCCAATTCATATTAGATATACTAAATCCAGCAGCGGTCGATTGAAATTGAGAGAATAAGCTAAATAATTTTGACTTTACTTTTTTTGATTCTGAAATCGCCTTCAGCAACTAGTACTCCTGTGAAATAATAGGTTAGATACATTGACTTTCTATTCAAAAAATATTCGTTGATTCAATTAAAATAAATAAAATAAAACTCGCTATACCTGGCTCTGCATATTCATGCATTTATGCTCGTAGCCTATATCCGCATCCATAACCGTTTTTCATTTGTGTGTAGAAAGTGTGTGTAGAAAAAGCCACATACCCTACCATATTATATTACTTACACTAAAAAATACTAGACAATCTTATTTTTTTGCACATAAAGAAATAAAGAAGTCATTGCAATTGCCGGAAATACTAAGCCTACTAAAGGCACGAAAATAGAAGGTAAGTTTAAATCCGTCATGGAATAGGTGTCTCAATTCAAATTTACTATTTCTATCTAGTCGAAAAATATCTTAAGATTCTTATGATATAATTAAGTATATCTATTATAAGGAATATTGACTATTGTATTGTATTTTTTATTTTTAGTTTGAAAAATATTCTGTAAAAAAAATGAAAGGATAATAAGAAAATTCCAAAAAAGGAGAACTAATTAAAAAGATTTTATTTTGATTTTCCCATCCTCATGGCCTTTCTATCTTTCTAATCTAATTTGAAATTGGATTCAAAAGAAAGCGGTTAGAATTTACTTCCTGCATACATACTTCTCTAGAAGCGCATACAATAATGCGTGGTAAAGGCGGAAAAATAGTATATTCAATCAAAATCAAAGGGCAAATTATCTTACCTACTATAGATCCCCTACTACCCTCTTAGACTTTAAAAGGCGATATACCACCCAAAGAAAGGGTATGAAAATGCCGGGTGGAGTTAGCTTTTCGACGAAGACCTGTCCCGTGCAGCGAAGCCCTGTTAGTAAGACCCCCCGCAATAATGGATTATAGAAGAATATTATTCCAAATACTCCTCTGGACGCATATAGTAGCATTGCGATTCCGAATCTTTTTTATTTATGAATATGAACAGAAAAAATTCATTGTATCGTTGGGTCGGAGCGGAGGTTTGGTCCAGAAAAATTAGAAACAAAACGTCTACTCTACCGCATTGAAGTCTATAGCGCTGTATTTCCACGAAAGTATAATTCTTACCATCAGGATACGATCCTTTCTTTTGAACTAAACGTCTCTACGATGGGTCCAGGTTCTATGTCCAATCCCAAATCAAGGATTTCTCGCTCTTGATCGGAGTCATAAACTAAAAAAAAACTACCTTTTTATCCTTTTTCTCAAGGTTATAGAAAACTTCCTTATCTAGTTCTAGCATTTTGAAAAAAAAAAAATGCTTCTTTTTTTACACACAGTTCGAGTCACTTGTTGACTCACGATTACGCCTGTTAAAAGTTTCAAACGTCCTCTTTTTTGAAATTGAAAGAGAGTCCTATAAAAAGGTCTAACTTCCAAACTATGTCTTTTTTCATTCATTCTCCTTTAGTTTTTTTCTCTATCTAGAAGTGGAATAGAATAACCCGGTTGAAGGGTAATGATCATACGTCTGTAATGCATTGTATGGCCCAGAATAGGTCCTATTCTTCTACCTTTTCCAGGTAGTCGATGGCTATTCACAGCTACCACCTTAACACCAAAGAAGAGTTCGACCCAATGCTTTATTTCTGTCTTAGTGAATCCCGATTCGACATTAAAAGTATATTGATTCTTTCCCAATAAACGAAGACTTTTTTCTGTAAATACTGCGTATTTGATTCCATTATCATTATCATATGATAATACTATATTTTATTATTTTATTATTTTATTTGTATTTCTTTATTGTATTATACCTTAATATATATATTCTAGATATATAGAATAGACGAATCTCAATTTGTCAAGTCTCATGATCATATCATGATCTATTTTTATTCGGCTCAATCTTTTTTTTCTAAAAAAGATTGAGCCGAGTTTAATTGCAATCAATTAGAAGAATAAAGAAGAATTACTGCATTTCATAACTGATTTTTTTCTCTTTTTATTTCGTTTCTTTTTTATTTATACCTTCTTTATCTTTAGTTTTATCTAGTTAATCAATAGTATCTACCGGCTCGAACTCGAATTTGATCGCCTTCCATACTTCACAAGCTGCGGCTAGTTCAGGACTCCATTTGCAAGCTGCTCGGATAATTTCATTACCTTCGCGAGCAAGATCGCGCCCTTCGTTACGAGCTTGTACACAGGCTTCTAAAGCCACTCGATTAGCTGCTGCACCAGGTGCATTTCCCCAAGGATGTCCTAAAGTTCCTCCACCAAATTGTAATACAGAATCGTCCCCAAAGATTTCGGTCAGAGCTGGCATATGCCAAACATGAATACCACCTGAAGCTACCGGTATAACACCTGGCATGGATACCCAGTCCTGAGTGAAAAAGATACCGCGAGCACGATCTTTTTCAATAAAATCATCGCGCAATAAATCAACAAAACCTAAAGTCATTTCGCGTTCCCCTTCTAACTTACCTACTACTGTACCGGAGTGGATATGATCTCCCCCAGACATACGCAATGCTTTAGCTAATACACGGAAATGCATACCATGATTTTTCTGTCTATCAATAACTGCATGCATTGCACGGTGAATGTGAAGAAGTAGGCCATTGTCGCGGCAATAATGAGCCAAAGTAGTATTTGCGGTGAATCCCCCAGTTAAGTAGTCATGCATTACAATAGGAACCCCTAATTCTCTTGCAAATACAGCTCTCTTAATCATTTCTTCACATGTACCCGCAGTCGCATTCAAGTAATGCCCCTTGATTTCACCGGTTTCGGCCTGTGATTTATAAATAGCTTCGGCACAAAAGACAAAACGGTCTCTCCAGCGCATAAATGGTTGTGAGTTTACGTTTTCATCATCTTTGGTAAAATCAAGTCCACCACGTAGACACTCATAACACGCTCTACCATAATTTTTTGCGGATAATCCCAATTTTGGTTTAATAGTACATCCCAATAAAGGACGACCGTACTTGTTCAACTTATCTCTTTCAACTTGGATACCATGAGGCGGGCCTTGGAAAGTTTTTGAATAAGTAGGGGGAATTCGTAGATCCTCCAAACGTAGAGCACGTAGGGCTTTGAAACCAAATACGTTACCTACAATGGAAGTAAACATGTTAGTAACGGAACCCTCTTCAAATAGGTCTAATGGATAAGCTACATAACAGATCCATTGGTTGTCTTCCCCAGCAACAGGCTCGATGTGATAGCATCGTCCTTTGTAACGATCAAGACTGGTAAGTCCATCAGTCCAAACAGTTGTCCATGTACCAGTAGAAGATTCGGCAGCTACTGCAGCCCCTGCTTCTTCGGGCGGAACCCCAGGCTGAGGACTTACTCGGAATGCTGCCAAGATATCAGTATCCTTAGTTTCATACTCTGGGGTGTAGTAAGTCAATTTATAATCTTTAACACCAGCTTGAAATCCAACACCTGCTTTAGTTTCTGTTTGTGGTGACATAAGTCCCTCCCTATAACTCTTGAATTAAGAATTCTCACAATAACAGGGTCTACTCGATGTTAATTAGGCGTAAATGAAACTTTAGCAAAAATCTCGTAAAACAAAAAGGATATTCAATTAATATAATATCAACTCATTAAAGAAAATTGAGGGCATGCTTAGGTTAATGAATATGTTTCATTCATATATAATGCGTACACCCTGTGTATGTTCTATCCTATAGGAATTCCAATATAGGAATTCGATAGGAATTGAGTTGTTGTTATGGTAAGTTAACACGGTTCGTTATTAAACCATGGATTTGATTTACCAAATCCATAATTATTGTATACTCTTTGATAGATATAGCGCAACCCAAATTAATTCCTAATCCTTATTTTACAAGTTCTTAATAGTTCTCTTTTCTTATTTTGAATGCAAATACCTAACTAAATACTAATAAAATTCTTTGTTGACAGCAATCTATGCTTCACAGTAGTATATATTTTGTATATCGAAGTCCTAGATAGGAAAGTAGAGTAGGCACAGATCCTCCACAAAAGGCAAAATGTATATGAAAAAAAAGATTGATTGAACTTTCCAATGGACTCATTCCATGAGTAAACGATTGAATGGGATTCGCTTGGGCAACGAAATCAAGTCCTGGTCCCCTTTTCTCTCTTATTGAATTAACTAATTCATTTCCTTTTTACTTTTGGATTTTTTTTGATTTGATTTGGCATTATTCAACAATAAAAAAAGAAAAATTTCGACAAATTCCTTTTTTTTAATTATGTGATAATTATGAGAACCAATCCTACTACTTCTCCTCCCGGGGTTTCCACAATTGAAGAAAAAAGTACAGGTCGTATCGATCAAATTATTGGACCCGTGCTGGATGTCACTTTTCCCCCAGGCAAGTTACCTTATATTTATAACGCTTTGGTAGTCCAGAGTAGAGACACTGCCGATAAGCAAATTAATGTGACTTGTGAGGTACAACAATTATTAGGAAATAATCGAGTTAGAGCTGTAGCTATGAGTGCTACGGACGGGTTGATGAGAGGAATGGAAGTGATTGACACGGGAGCTCCTCTCAGTGTTCCGGTCGGTGGAGCTACTCTCGGACGAATTTTCAACGTTCTTGGGGAGCCTGTTGACAATTTGGGTCCTGTAGATAGTAGTGCAACGTTCCCTATTCATAGATCTGCGCCTGCCTTTATCGAGTTAGATACGAAATTATCCATCTTTGAAACAGGTATTAAGGTCGTCGATCTTTTAGCTCCTTATCGACGTGGAGGAAAAATAGGACTATTTGGGGGGGCTGGAGTAGGTAAAACAGTACTGATCATGGAATTAATCAATAACATTGCTAAAGCTCATGGGGGCGTATCCGTATTCGGTGGAGTAGGGGAACGGACTCGTGAAGGAAATGATCTTTATATGGAAATGAAGGAATCCGGAGTAATTAATGAAAAAAATATTGAGGAATCAAAGGTAGCTCTAGTCTATGGCCAAATGAATGAACCACCGGGAGCTCGTATGAGAGTTGGTTTAACTGCCCTAACTATGGCGGAATATTTCCGAGATGTTAATAAGCAAGACGTGCTTTTATTTATCGATAATATCTTTCGTTTTGTTCAAGCAGGATCAGAGGTATCCGCTTTATTAGGGAGAATGCCCTCCGCAGTGGGTTATCAACCTACTCTTAGTACAGAAATGGGTTCTTTGCAAGAAAGAATTGCTTCTACTAAAAAGGGATCTATAACTTCGATTCAAGCAGTTTATGTACCTGCAGACGATTTGACCGACCCTGCCCCTGCCACAACATTTGCACATTTGGATGCTACTACCGTACTTTCCAGAGGATTAGCTTCCAAGGGTATTTATCCAGCAGTAGATCCTTTAGATTCAACCTCGACTATGTTACAGCCTCGGATCGTTGGCAACGAACATTATGAAACTGCGCAAAGAGTTAAGGAAACTTTACAACGTTACAAAGAACTTCAGGACATTATCGCAATTCTTGGCTTGGATGAATTATCGGAAGAGGATCGTTTAACTGTAGCAAGAGCAAGAAAAATTGAGCGTTTCTTATCACAACCGTTCTTTGTGGCAGAAGTTTTTACTGGTTCTCCAGGAAAGTATGTTGCTCTTGCGGAAACTATTAGGGGATTTCAACTAATCCTTTCCGGAGAATTAGACGGCCTACCTGAACAGGCTTTTTATTTGGTGGGTAACATCGATGAAGCTAGCACGAAAGCTATAACCTTAGAAGAGGAGAACAAATCGAAGAAATGAAATTAAATCTTTATGTACTGACTCCTAAGCGAATTATTTGGGATTGTGAAGTGAAAGAAATCATTTTATCCACTAATAGTGGCCAAATTGGCGTATTACCAAACCACGCCCCCATTAACACAGCAGTAGATATGGGTCCTTTGAGAATACGCCTCCTCAACGACCAATGGTTAACAGCGATTCTGTGGAGCGGTTTTGCGAGAATAGTTAATAATGAGATCATCATTTTAGGAAATGATGCGGAACTGGGTAGTGATATTGATCCGGAAGAAGCTCAAAAGGCACTTGAAATAGCCGAAGCTAACTTGAGTAAAGCTGAGGGTACGAAAGATTTGGTTGAAGCGAAGCTCGCTCTCAGACGAGCTAGGATACGAATCGAGGCTGTCAATTGGATTCCCCCATCCAATTGAAGACAATCCAGTGGTTTATAGTTGATACAAAGAAAAAGGGAAGAGGGGTAGAAAAAGTTATTAGATAGCGAAGCGAAGTAAGTCCAATGCTATCTAGTAATTTTTCTACCTACTTACCTACTATTGGATTTGAACCAATGACTCCCGCCGTATGAAAGCAATACTCTAACCACTGAGTTAAGTAGGCAATTTATCACCACAAAGGAAGACCCATTACTTCGATCGATTATATATTGAATCCCTTTTCTAAGCAATACCGCTCTGTTATTGGTCTGTTATATACTAAATACTAAACTAAATACTAAACAGATACAGATCAAAGGGGTATCCTCTGGCATTAGAAAATATTCATCTTGACAAGAAATTATCTATATGTTAAGATATCTCTGATAAGGGCTATAGCTCAGTTCGGTAGAGCAACTCGTTTACACGTGCGCCAATGCTTTTCAAAGGAGCTTATTATGCAATGAACATAATCGATCTTATTGCAAAATCAATGTCTTACTTCATAGATTCGAGAGAATAGGAGAACAGTAGCCTGACAAACAGTCGGTTCAGTCCGATTCAGGTGCCAATTCAGGTGCCTAATCAAATAGAACCCTTATGGATTTGCTAGTTGATAAGGTAAATATCCAGCCCACTAAATGCTAGGCGTAATGAGGATAAGGGCCTCCAAAAAACTTCTTTTCGTTCTATGAACTTTAAGGTGTATGAAGTCTCATAGTTAACTCTTGCAGTGGAACGATAGAGACTCCATTTCACTTAGGTTGATTTAATTTAGACCGGAGGCAGACCTAAGTCAAGGTAATCCTCCTTTGAAACACTTTGGTATTGCTCCTAGATAGATCATAATACAAAAAATCAATCAGAGCACAGGGAGCCATCTCATTATCTTTCCGTAAAGAAAAACTATGGTGGACTAACTGATCTTTAAATCAGTTTATGAAAGAGCCCAATGCAAAAAAATGCATGTTGGGTCTTTGAAACAGTTCAAATCATTTCGATAATAATCCGTTTGATCTGTTTTACCGAGAAGGTCTACGGTTCGAATCCGTATAGCCCTAATATGCCCTTTTTTAGATTTTAGGATCTCTATCCTATGTTTTCTTTAGTTTAGTATAGTTTTCATTTTCTCATTAGTATTTGTTTATAGACTGGATAGGCGCCTGCGACATAGAATAGAGATAAAAGCATTACCAAAGGCTCATTCATCGAAAATCAAAATCATACAGACAGGAAAAGAAAAACGAATTTCTATCAAATCAATAGAAGAAAGGATCCTTTCCCTGATTTGAATCCCGTCCTCCTTCAAATAGGATATCTCTAGACTTCCCTATAATAACTGCAATGATTTTATCCATTTTGCGAATTCCTACTTTGTTTTAAGTATATTTATTACTTTGTTTATAGATACATTATGTAAATTGATCAACTTTAAATAGAAAAAATAAAGTAAAGAGTAAATAAGAAAACAGAATATTCTGTCTCATAGTTCTGAAATAGAGTTCTTTATTTTTATTTTATAGTATTACTTCTCATTAATTATACTGCATAGATTAGTCCTACTATCTTAATTAGGTTCTAATTTAGTAGTATTCTCATTTTTATTTAATAGTCTCTTATTATTTTATTATTAAATATTAAATAAAGGATAGAGCTATTCTTTTTTCTAGAGATTCTAGAGAAAGCGAGACAAAGTGAAACGAGAAAGTTTTCTTTATATAAGAATTAGATCTACATACACCATATCTAAATAGAATGGAAATCCAAAAGAAAGGGAGTTGGGATTCCATTGGATGAATCTTTAAAGAAGATGCAGCACAGAGGAAACAAAGGCTAAACTTAAACTAAGCGCTTTTGTTTGAACAAAAAAGATTCTTGTTTCACCGAGGAAAAGAGAGAAGTTCTGGATAAATTGACAATGCTGAATTGAATTGACTAATTTAAGTTCCGCCTATTCCACATTAATGGGAGTACATTATGTTTCTGCTTCACGAATATGATATTTTTTGGACATTTCTAATAATAGCAAGCCTTATTCCTATTTTGGCATTTTCGATTTCAGGACTTTTAGCCCCGGTTAGTGAAGGACCAGAGAAGCTTTCTAGTTATGAATCGGGTATAGAACCCATGGGAGGGGCTTGGGTACAATTCCGAATACGCTATTATATGTTTGCGCTCGTTTTTGTTGTTTTTGATGTGGAAACCGTCTTTCTATACCCTTGGGCAATGAGTTTCGACGTATTGGGTGTATCCGTTTTTATCGAAGCTTTGATTTTCGTGCTTATCTTAGTTGTTGGTTTAGTTTATGCATGGCGAAAAGGAGCCTTGGAATGGTCTTAACTGAATATTTAGACAAAAAAAAAGAAGGAAAAGATTCTATTGAGACAGTTATGAATTTGATTGAGTTTCCCTTACTTGACCAAACAAGTTCCAATTCTGTTATTTCAACTACACCAAATGATCTTTCGAATTGGTCAAGACTCTCCAGTTTATGGCCCCTTCTATACGGTACCAGTTGTTGTTTCATTGAATTTGCTTCATTAATAGGCTCACGATTCGACTTTGATCGTTATGGATTGGTACCAAGATCAAGTCCTAGGCAAGCAGACCTAATTTTAACAGCCGGTACGGTAACAATGAAAATGGCTCCCTCTTTAGTGAGATTATACGAGCAAATGCCTGAACCAAAATACGTCATTGCTATGGGAGCCTGTACTATTACAGGGGGAATGTTCAGTACGGATTCCTATAGTACTGTTCGGGGAGTTGATAAGTTAATTCCTGTGGATGTCTACTTGCCGGGCTGCCCACCTAAACCGGAGGCAGTTATAGATGCCCTAACAAAACTTCGTAAGAAGATATCGCGAGAAATAGTTGAGGATCAAACTCTATCTCAAAATAAAAATAGATGTTTTACTACCAGTCACAAGCTTTATGTTAGGCGCAGTACTCATACAGGAACTTATGAGCAAGAATTGCTCTATCAATCACCATCTACATTAGATATATCTTCTGAAACTTTTTTCAAATCCAAAAGTTCAGTACCTTCCTACAAATTAGTGAATTAGGAGAGGGGCTCTTTTGTGTAGAAAAATAAAAAGCAGGGCAATCTTTCAAACTTGCATCCGAAATGTGAAATATTTATACAAAGAGGGAGAGATGAAGACAATGCAGCAGGGTTGGTTATCTAATTGGCTAGTCAAACATGAGGTGGTTCATAGATCTTTGGGCTTTGATCACCGAGGAATAGAGACTTTACAAATAAAAGCAGGGGATTGGGATTCCATTGCTGTCATTTTATATGTATATGGTTACAATTATTTACGCTCCCAATGGCTTATGATGTAGCACCCGGTGGATCTTTAGCTAGCGTGTATCATCTTACGAGAATACAATATGGTATAGATAATCCAGAAGAAGTCTGCATAAAAGTCTTTGCCCAAAAGGATAATCCTAGAATTCCGTCTGTCTTCTGGATTTGGAGAAGTGCCGATTTTCAAGAACGCGAATCTTATGATATGGTGGGAATCTCTTATGATAATCATCCGCGCCTTAAACGTATCCTAATGCCTGAAAGTTGGATAGGCTGGCCCTTACGTAAGGATTATATAACCCCCAATTTTTATGAAATACAAGATGCTCATTGAATGATAAGAAATTCATGCTCACTTATACAACACAACTCCAGATTTTATTCAAGTCAAGGAATATTTTTAGGTTCTTTTCCTAGATGAAACGGAATACCTATTTATAATTAATTCCTAATTATACAAAAGCATTCCAGATAGACTGAGCAAAAAAAGGGTTTCATTTGGATTCCCCTATTTTGAAAATCGCATATTAATTTCCTTCATATGAACAGAAAAATAGGATGACTCAAAGAAGTTCTCTACCAGGAACTTTGTACCGCGCACATTACTTAGCACAACTAGGAAAATAAGATAAGATAAAGATAAGCAAGACTAAAAAAATATTCGTCGGAATAGCGGAATACAAAATTAAGAAACGCAAAAAAATAAAGGGGAATCTCACCCCCTTCTTTATCATAAAGAAAAGATATATTTTAAAACTTCTTTAAAAAGAAAAAGAAGTGCCTCTATATTTATATTATAGATTTATCCACTTAGATGAATAAATATTATTAATGAATATGTATCACAATCCATCTCGAGGTATTTGGATCAATACCTATTCGGTGGATCTTTTTTTTTTTTTTCTCTGCCAGGAACCAGATTTGAACTGGTGACACGAGGATTTTCAGTCCTCTGCTCTACCAACTGAGCTATCCTGACCTTTTCTTGTGCATCATCCTAGTAGAGTATTTGTATCTATGTCAATTAAAAGGACTAAAAATTAATTAAAGTATTTCAAATTTTAAATTTGAAAATGGGGGGGGTAGTCCTATGCATTGTGCATGGTTTACTTAAATAAAACTTAAAAATAGAGTGAATAACCAAGATTTCTTGCCGATACTCTAATAAAAAAGAAATCTATTCAATGAATAGGATAAGATCCATTGAGTTCTCTTCGCATTCCTTTGTGAAAGAGTAGAATGAGAAAGCTAATGAATCTTAAACCCATTGCATTGATAAAAAGAAAAAAAAGTGCATTGATAAAAAGAAAAAAAAAAAGAGGATAAATAATAATAATATAGTATAGTTAGGGAATAAAAGAGGATTTGGGGATAGAGGGACTTGAACCCTCACAACTTATAAAGTCGACGGATTTTCCTTTTACTAGAAATTTCATTGTTGTCAGTATTGACATGTAGAATGGGACTCTCTCTTTGTCCTCGTCCGATTAATCCACTTTTTTAAAGATCTCGAAAACTTTGAATTTTAATTGAAGAATTTGATTATTCAATATTCGATTGGAGTGGATTCACAATAATGAAAAAAAAAAATTATGATATGAGTTTTTTATTTCATAATCATTATCATTTCTAATTTCATTTTTAAAAAAGATAAAGAACCTATATTATAATTAGAATATAATATGAGTTCTGTGATTAATCGTTTGCTATGTCAGTATCTATACGTGTTTATTAAATGTATAAGGTATAAAACCCCTCTTTCTCTAATTTAGAACTAGAAGGAATTCCACTAACAACACAACGTAATTAACTCGATTCGTTAGAACAGCTTCCATTGAGTCTCTGCACCTATCCTTTTCCTTTGTATTCTAGTTCGAGAACCCCTTGTTTTCTCAAAACACGGATTTGGCTCAGGATTGCCCTTTTTTAATTCCAGGGTTTCTCTGAATTTGGAAGTTACCACTTAGCAGGTTTCCATACCAAGGCTCAATACAATCAAGTCCGTAGCGTCTACCGATTTCGCCATATCCCCATTTCCCTCTTCTTTGAGACCAGGATTCCTTGTGTAATTTCATCCATCTCTTAGTTTTTTTTTTGAATCATTGAGTTCATCACTCAACGTAGTCTAGCAGTTCAGTTCGACTCTATTTGAGAGACCTCGCTTGCTTATTGCAATTCAGAATTGAATTGATTCTATCCTTGATGTATTTGCAATTCAATCCGAATCAATATATCCAAAAGTTTTTATCTCCCCCACCTCCCGTCTTACTTTTTTATAGTATTCAAAATTATACTATAACGCTTGATATTTATTCTTTTTTTCTAATCAGAATTAGCAATTTTATTTACTCTGACTCTATGTTCCCCTTAGTGAAATATTAATCCTCAAATTATTAACAAATAATAAAGTCTATAATGATCGAATGAAAATACCAATAAATTCTATAATTTTATTTTTTAATATCCTATAGTTAAGCATATCAAGCTAACTTTATCTTTAAGAAGTTTTAGTATTTTTTTATTTTTATAAGTATAACTTCAAATTTAGAACTAGTTAATAGCTAAGATTAATAACTAATATCTGAGATTTTACGGATTTCCTATACTATACCTATTTCTATTTGTTACACTATTTCCGTTATGTAAGCCCACTTAGCTCAGAGGTTAGAGCATCGCATTTGTAATGCGAGGGTCATCGGTTCAAATCCGATAGTCGGCTTTTTTTTCTCTATCGATGTTCTACGAACAAGAATCTCTTTTTTTCCGAATTAAATGGAGAATCCAGGATCTTTTATGTTTTTTACCTTACAATTTTGCTAGATACAAAACAATAAAATAAATAATATATATACAAAAAAAAAAGATTTTGATGAAATTCCATTTTTTGGGGTACTTTAGTTGATTTTACTCTGTTTATCCTGTAGTTTAATTCAGTTTTAATTTCGATGTATTCTGTAATGTAAATACAATGAAATTAATTGTGTAAAATGAAATTTCAATAAAATAAAAAAAGGAGTCTTCATGTCCCGTTATCGAGGACCTCGTTTAAAAAAAATACGCCGTCTGGGAGCTTTACCAGGACTCACTAGAAAAACACCTAAATCCGGAAGTAATCTTAAAAAAAAATTCAATTCTGGGAAAAAGGAGCAATATCGTATTCGTCTTCAAGAAAAACAGAAATTGCGTTTTCATTATGGTCTGACAGAACGACAATTACTTAGATATGTACATATCGCTGGAAAAGCAAAAAGGTCAACAGGCCAGGTTTTACTACAATTACTTGAAATGCGTTTGGATAATATCCTTTTTCGATTGGGTATGGCTTCAACCATTCCTGGGGCCCGCCAATTAGTCAACCATAGACATATTTTAGTTAATGGTCGTATAGTCAATATACCAAGTTTTCGTTGCAAACCCCGAGATATTATTACTACGAAAGATAACCAAAGATCAAAAGGTCTGGTTCAAAATTATATTGCTTCATCGGACCCGGGGAAATTGCCAAAGCATTTGGCGATTGACACGTTGGAATATAAAGGACTAGTAAATAAAATCCTAGATAGGAAGTGGGTCGGTCTCAAAATAAATGAGTTGTTAGTTGTAGAATATTACTCTCGTCAGACTTGAACTTAACGAAAAAAGGAAAGGTTCATAGAATTTTCTTCCCCTTCCCCTTTCCCCGAACTAAATCGCCCTAAGACCATTACCATTAATTTGTATTTTCCCATCAACTAGCTAAAATTGATTAACCCTAGGATTAGGATCCTTTTTTCTTTTTTCCTCTATGTGTATTTTACATACCACAGTAATTTGCTATAGAGAATTTCTAATTTCTATTAAATCAAAATAAGATAATATAAGATATTATATTATTGCTGGAAAAAATTGTTATTTGATTTGATACATTGTGATCCTTAACGTTGATGAATTAAGAAAAACGGAAAGAGAGGGATTCGAACCCTCGGTAAACAAAAGTCTACATAGCAGTTCCAATGCTACGCCTTGAACCGCTCGGCCATCTCTCCTACATAACTTATTATGGAAAATAAACTGAGTGAATAGCGAGTTTTCTTATTCCTGCAGTACAGGTACAACCGCAACCACTCGGGGGTTCCATAGTTCTATTGGAAAAATTCCTTTTGATCTAAGTGGAAGGATACAGGATTTTTTACTAGAAATTGCGCTCGCTATAAAATAAAAGTTTTAATTTGGGTTTTCCCGCAACTAAAGAAAAAGAAAATGGAAGAATTCTTCTTATTGCATAATAAAATAAAGAAACCTTAGAATTCCGTTTGCATAAGATACGCTACACCATACTATCGAAATCAAAAATAGGGTATGAGACAATTAATAACTTTGAAAACACGAAATAGTTGATAACATAAGTTGTTGTTCAGAAATAGGAAAGTGGAATGAAATCCAGTCTTAGTCAAATATTTCATATCTCTTCGTGTCCAAGCAGAAGGAAAAGGATACAATTTGAGCTGAGCGGAAAATCCATATCTCTCTTATCCATTTAAAGCATATGGATTTAGAGTAGAGCATATGGATCAATCTATTTATAATTATAAGAATCGAATGTGTTTGTTTTTATGTTATTTTGTGAAGGAATGAAAACAATTCTATATAGAATGGGTTGGGAATTATGCCTAGATCCCGTGGAAATGGAAATTTCATTGATAAGACCTCCTCAATTGTAGCCAATATTTTATTGCGAATAATTCCGACAACCTCAGGAGAAAAAAAGGCATTTACTTATTATAGAGATGGTGCGATTTGACTCTTTTTTTTGCTTTTTTTTAGCCCTACCTATACCTCAGTCTTACGAAAAAGAGAGGGGGGTTGGCATAGAGAGAACCAAATTTGTAAAGCAAACAAACCCACGCTTCGGGAAGGTGAGGCGAACTAACAATTCCTTCCGTCGTGTATCCTCGATTGATGCGGCTTCAGATACTTCAATTGTAGATTTGAGTATTGAGCGAAAGGTTACACCTACAGGATATGGTATGGTATGGATTACAGGCCAATCCTACTCTATTAGTATCCGTAGGCAGCATAGGGGAGAAAAGCACTACACCTAGAAATAGGAATCAACAAGAGAAAAACTTTGTTAGAAATTACCCCTTTCCTGATCGGTATCAGGGCTGGGAAGAATGGTTGGGATAACAAACAACCATCAGGTTTGTACTTTGGATACCCCTATAACCATCAAAGATCGTTGAAGTAGCTAATTCCTCTAAATAGGAGGCGTTGAGAACAAAGAAATTATTGGAGCTATCGTTTTCCTCTAGCATTAATAGAATTCATTGGTGTTAAGAAAAACCTCTTGTGGGAAGGTTGGCTAGAGATTTCTTGGAAAAATACCAGCCCCTTTCGGTTCATAATGAGACGGGACTAATTCTATTTTGATTCTATAGATTATTTCGCTTAGTACTATTATGTACAGAAGGGAGGAGCCGTATGAGATGAAAACCTCATGTACGGTTTTGGAACGGAGATTTTTTGAATAGAATGAACGACCGTAACGGATGTTGGCTCAATCCGAAGGAAATTATGCGGAAGCTTTGCAAAATTATTATGAAGCTACGCGACTAGAAATCGATCCCTATGATCGAAGTTATATACTCTATAACATAGGCCTTATACACACAAGCAATGGAGAGCATACAAAGGCTTTGGAATATTATTTCCGGGCACTAGAACGAAACCCCTTCTTACCGCAAGCTTTTAATAATATGGCCGTGATCTGTCATTACGTGCGACTATCTCCACTATAGAAAGAAAAAAAAAAAAGAGAGGATCAAATTTTCTAGTAAATACTAGAAAAAAAGGGCTTTCTACATAGGGATCGTAAAAACAACGATTTTTCCCTATCAGCTGTAGGAAGGAAGGACACTTCACGAGAATCAAAAAACGAAGAAAGTATGGCCTATACTACTACTCTATGGATAAAGTTTCTCAAATTGATAGAGAAAGCACCGTAAAGATCAATTAGTGAGCGACTGGGTCGATACAACTAAAAAAAACTGCTTACTTATCCCATGATATGGGGCAAAATTTAGGAATCCGCTTATGTAATAGAGCCGATCCACTAAGGGATTAAGCAGCGGTGTAGTATCAGATCCCAAAGATAGTAAGTTCTTTTTTCTTTCTTATGGAAAAAAGTCTTTTTCAAGGATTCTATAGAGATTTCATATATGAAACCGGGATAGTTACCTCTCAGAAAATTTGAACGAAGGCTCTATATCTATCTATGCTTCATTCTTCTGAAGGTGGGAAAAAAGATCAAACTGATTATTGATAAAAATTAGGGTTTGAAACTTAGGTAATTAATTTCTTCTGCTTAACCCAAGAACAAATTGGATCGATTTTTGATAAATCGAATTCAGTTAAGATAGGGGAAATTCAGATAGCAATTTCTGAGCCGTATGAGGTAGGAAACTCTCAAGTACGGTTCTAAGGGAAGGAACTTCCTATTCCGACCGAGGAGAACAGGCCATTCTACAGGGTGATTCGGAAATTGCGGAAGCTTGGTTTGATCAAGCTGCTGAATATTGGAAACAAGCTATAGCGCTTACTCCGGGAAATTATATTGAAGCACAGAACTGGTTGAAGATTACGAAGCGCTTTGAATTTGAATAAGACCATGCTCCTTCTTTTTCATAAAATGGGTGGTTTGGTTGTTGATCCATTAATCAAATAAATTAGGTCGTAAGATCGAATCAAGAATTTCATTATATCCATTTCTTATACCTTCTATTTTATATGATATTTCATAAGAATAAACCATAGGGATAGGGTCTAGAATAGAAGTAATAAAGTGAATAAAAAGAGGGGGCAATCTAAATATTGCTAATATATTAGGACCATCTTATTAATAATTCTAATGAGTTATCTTGGAATTTAGAATCAAATAAAAAACCCTATATTATGCTCAAGGAAAGTAGATATAGATAGGAGCTTATGCCCTCAAAAAAAATACACTAGTTTCTTAAATTAAAAATAAAAAAGATTTTTTTCTTACGTCGAGAAATATTTGTTTTTCAAGATAAACAATGTCCGTTAGGCACCTAATCTTTATGTCATAATAGACCCGAACACTTGCCTCGGATTGACTTCAATATATAATTGCTCCAGTGAATAACTAAAAAAAAAATAGAAGGATGGTAGATAGTAAAGAAAAGAACTAATCACAATATCTATCTTTCAAAATCTATCTTTCAAAATCTATCTTTCAAAATATATATCTTTCAAAGATTCACTAAAAAGACAGTTGGCGGGTCTCTTTGTATGTCTTGTCCGGAAAGAGGAGGACTTAATGATTATTCGTTCGCCGGAACCAGAAGTAAAAATTGTTGTGGATAGGGATCCTGTAAAAACATCTTTTGAGGAATGGGCCAGACCCGGCCATTTCTCAAGAACACTAGCTAAGGGCCCTGATACTACCACTTGGATCTGGAACCTACATGCTGATGCTCACGATTTCGATAGTCATACTGGTGATTTGGAGGAGATTTCTCGAAAAGTCTTTAGTGCTCATTTCGGGCAACTTTCCATTATCTTTCTTTGGTTGAGTGGCATGTACTTTCATGGCGCCCGTTTTTCCAATTATGAAGCATGGCTAAGTGATCCTACTCACATTGGACCCAGTGCTCAGGTAGTTTGGCCTATAGTAGGGCAAGAAATATTGAATGGTGATGTAGGCGGGGGTTTCCGAGGAATCCAAATAACCTCTGGTTTTTTTCAGCTTTGGCGAGCATCTGGAATAACTAGTGAATTACAACTCTATTGTACTGCAATTGGTGCATTGATTTTTGCAGCGTTAATGCTTTTTGCTGGTTGGTTCCATTATCACAAAGCCGCTCCCAAATTGGCCTGGTTCCAAGATGTAGAATCCATGTTGAATCACCACTTAGCGGGATTATTAGGACTTGGGTCTCTTTCTTGGGCGGGGCACCAAATTCATGTATCTTTACCAATTAACCAATTTCTTGACGCTGGGGTGGATCCTAAAGAGATACCACTTCCTCATGAATTTATCTTGAATCGGGACCTTTTGGCTCAACTTTATCCTAGTTTTGCCGAAGGAGCAACCCCTTTTTTCACTTTAAATTGGTCCAAATACGCAGAATTTCTGACTTTTCGCGGAGGACTAGATCCAGTAACCGGTGGTCTCTGGCTGACCGATATTGCGCACCATCATTTAGCTATTGCTATTCTTTTCCTAATCGCAGGTCATATGTATAGGACCAATTGGGGTATTGGCCATGGACTTAAAGATATTTTGGAGGCTCACAAGGGCCCATTTACAGGACAAGGCCATAAGGGTCTTTATGAAATCTTAACAACGTCATGGCATGCTCAATTATCTCTTAACCTAGCTATGCTAGGCTCTACAACCATTGTTGTAGCTCATCATATGTATTCTATGCCTCCCTATCCATACCTAGCTACTGACTATGGTACACAACTTTCCTTGTTCACACACCACATGTGGATTGGCGGATTTCTAATAGTCGGTGCTGCTGCACATGCAGCAATTTTTATGGTAAGAGACTATGATCCAACTACTCGATACAACGATCTATTAGATCGCGTCCTTAGACACCGCGATGCAATCATATCCCACCTTAACTGGGTATGTATATTTCTAGGTTTTCACAGTTTTGGCTTGTACATTCATAATGATACCATGAGTGCTTTAGGCCGTCCACAAGATATGTTTTCGGATACTGCCATACAATTACAACCTATCTTTGCTCAATGGGTACAAAATATCCATGCTACTGCGCCTGGCGTAACAGCTCCTGGTGCAACAACAAGTACTAGCTTAACGTGGGGAGGCGGCGAGTTAGTAGCAGTAGGTGGCAAAGTGGCTTTGTTACCTATTCCATTAGGAACCGCAGATTTTTTAGTCCATCACATTCATGCATTTACCATACATGTGACTGTATTAATACTTTTGAAAGGTGTTTTATTTGCTCGGAGTTCCCGTTTGATACCCGATAAAGCAAATCTAGGTTTTCGCTTTCCTTGCGATGGGCCTGGCCGAGGGGGAACATGTCAAGTATCCGCCTGGGATCATGTTTTCTTAGGTTTATTCTGGATGTACAATGCAATTTCGGTAGTCATTTTCCATTTCAGTTGGAAAATGCAGTCGGATGTTTGGGGTACTATAAGTGATCAAGGGGTGGTAACTCATATTACAGGGGGAAACTTTGCACAGAGTTCCATTACGATTAATGGGTGGCTTCGAGATTTCTTGTGGGCACAGGCATCGCAAGTCATTCAGTCTTATGGTTCTTCATTATCTGCATATGGTCTTTTTTTCTTAGGTGCTCATTTTGTCTGGGCCTTCAGTTTAATGTTTTTATTCAGCGGCCGTGGTTATTGGCAAGAACTCATTGAATCTATCGTTTGGGCTCATAACAAATTAAAAGTTGCTCCTGCTACTCAGCCTAGAGCCTTGAGCATTATACAAGGACGCGCTGTAGGAGTAACCCATTACCTTCTGGGTGGAATTGCCACGACATGGGCATTCTTCTTAGCGAGAATTATTGCAGTAGGATAGTGGCTAGGAGGATTTGAAAGGCATTATGGAATTAAGATTTCCCAGGTTTAGCCAAGGCTTAGCTCAGGACCCCACTACTCGTCGTATTTGGTTTGGTATTGCTACCGCACATGATTTCGAAAGTCATGATGATATTACTGAAGAACGTCTTTATCAGAACATTTTTGCTTCTCACTTTGGGCAATTAGCAATAATCTTTCTATGGACGTCCGGAAATCTGTTTCATGTAGCTTGGCAAGGAAATTTTGAATCATGGATACAGGATCCTTTACACGTAAGACCTATTGCTCATGCGATTTGGGATCCTCATTTTGGTCAACCCGCTGTGGAAGCCTTTACTCGAGGAGGTGCTGCTGGTCCAGTGAATATTGCTTATTCTGGAGTTTATCAGTGGTGGTATACAATAGGATTACGCACCAATGAGGATCTTTATACTGGAGCTCTTTTTCTATTATTTCTTTCTACGCTGTCCTTAATAGCGGGTTGGTTACATCTACAACCCAAATGGAAACCAAGCCTTTCGTGGTTCAAAAACGCGGAATCTCGTCTCAATCATCATTTGTCAGGACTTTTCGGGGTAAGTTCTTTGGCTTGGACAGGACATTTAGTTCATGTTGCTATTCCCGCATCCAGGGGGGAGTACGTTCGATGGAATAATTTCTTAGATGTATTACCCTATCCCCAGGGGTTGGGACCCCTTTTGACGGGTCAATGGAATCTTTATGCCCAAAACCCTGATTCGAGTAATCATTTATTTGGTACCGCTCAAGGAGCGGGAACTGCCATTCTAACTCTTCTTGGGGGATTCCATCCACAAACACAAAGTTTGTGGCTGACCGATATGGCTCACCATCATTTAGCTATTGCATTTATTTTTCTCATTGCCGGTCACATGTATCGAACTAACTTCGGAATTGGGCACAGTATTAAAGATCTTTTAGAAGCGCATACTCCTCCGGGGGGTCGATTAGGGCGTGGGCATAAGGGCCTTTATGACACAATCAACAATTCGATTCATTTTCAGTTAGGTCTTGCTCTAGCTTCTTTAGGGGTTATTACTTCCTTAGTAGCTCAACATATGTACTCTTTACCTCCTTATGCATTCATAGCACAAGACTTTACTACTCAAGCTGCTTTATATACTCATCACCAATATATTGCAGGGTTCATCATGACAGGGGCTTTTGCTCATGGAGCTATTTTTTTCATTAGGGATTACAATCCGGAACAGAATGAGGATAATGTATTGGCAAGAATGTTAGACCATAAAGAAGCTATCATATCTCATTTAAGTTGGGCTAGCCTCTTTCTAGGATTCCATACCTTGGGCCTTTATGTTCATAACGACGTCATGCTTGCTTTTGGTACTCCAGAAAAGCAAATCTTGATCGAACCTATATTTGCCCAATGGATACAATCTGCTCATGGCAAGACGACATATGGGTTCGATATACTCTTATCTTCAACGAATGGCCCCGCTTTCAATGCGGGTCGAAGCCTATGGTTGCCCGGATGGTTGAATGCTGTTAATGAGAATAGTAATTCGCTTTTCTTAACAATAGGACCTGGGGATTTCTTGGTTCATCATGCTATTGCTCTAGGTTTGCATACAACTACATTGATTTTAGTAAAGGGCGCTTTAGATGCACGCGGTTCCAAATTAATGCCAGATAAAAAGGATTTTGGATATAGTTTTCCTTGTGACGGCCCAGGGCGCGGCGGTACTTGTGATATTTCTGCTTGGGACGCATTTTATTTGGCAGTTTTCTGGATGTTAAATACCATTGGGTGGGTTACTTTTTATTGGCATTGGAAACATATCACATTATGGCAGGGCAACGTTTCACAATTTAATGAATCCTCCACTTATTTGATGGGATGGTTAAGAGATTACCTATGGTTAAACTCTTCACAACTTATCAATGGATATAATCCTTTTGGGATGAATAGTTTATCGGTATGGGCGTGGATGTTCTTATTTGGACATCTTGTTTGGGCTACTGGATTTATGTTCTTAATTTCCTGGCGGGGGTATTGGCAGGAATTAATTGAGACTTTAGCATGGGCTCATGAACGCACACCTTTAGCTAATTTAATTCGCTGGAGAGATAAGCCCGTGGCTCTTTCCATTGTGCAAGCAAGATTGGTTGGATTAGCTCACTTTTCCGTGGGTTATATATTCACTTATGCAGCTTTCTTGATTGCCTCAACATCAGGCAAGTTTGGTTAATTTAGTTTGTTTTTTTGTACTGTATCAGCACCTAGTTCATTACTCTTGATAGAGAGGGAGGATCTGCCTTTTTAGATTTCTTTTTCTATTTATTTTTCCATCTAGGATTAGAACCGTATACTTGGTAATAATAGCAACGACACATTATGGCAAAAAAAAGTTTGATTCAGAGGGAGAAGAAGCGGCAGAAATTAGAACAGAAATATCATTTGATTCGTCAATCTTTAAAAAAAAAGATAAGAAGCAAAGTTTCTCCCTTGAGTTTGAGTGAAAAAACGAAAATGCGAGAAAAATTGCAATCCCTACCGCGTAATAGTGCACCTACACGCCTTCATCGACGTTGTTTTTTGACCGGAAGACCTAGAGCTAACTATCGACATTTTGGGCTATCCGGACACGTACTTCGAGAAATGGTTTATGAATGTTTGTTACCGGGTGCAACAAGATCCAGTTGGTAAGGATAAAATACCCTTTCGTATTTGTATGGATTTCTGGAATTGATAATCATAGAGGAGCCCTCTTTACCATTCTGTATAAATGGACTATTCTATTTGTATAGATATTGGTAGAGGGGCGTATCCAACCCTCTTTTATCCACTAGTTACCCCTCTTTAGTTTAAGAGTATAGAGCAGTTTGGTAGCTCATAAGGCTCATAACCTTGGGGTTGCGGGTTCGATTCCCACTACCGCCTCCATACTCCTTCTTTATGATATATGCATGATATAATATATACATCATGCATTTGTATCTGGATTTTTTGATTTCCTAAAAGAGTTTTGGTCTAACAGTTTTTTCTCGGAAGAAGCAAAAAAATAAAAGAAAGAATAAAATATGAAAGAAAAGCGTCCATTGTCTAATGGATAGGACAGAGGTCTTCTAAACCTTTGGTATAGGTTC
Organism: Triticum urartu; assembly: GCF_056163025.1. Taxonomy (NCBI): domain Eukaryota; kingdom Viridiplantae; phylum Streptophyta; class Magnoliopsida; order Poales; family Poaceae; genus Triticum; species Triticum urartu. Next base: position 5,419 of record NW_028260848.1, on the reverse strand, counting down.
AAATCCTATTGGACGCAATCTTATTTCTATCTATTCTTTAAATAACTATACTAAACTAAAAACAAAGAAAACTTTTTTGCATGATTCAAATGAAAAAGCTTTCTCAACGATTCCTATTCTACTAACAAGAGTAGACATGCAAAATTTATTTGTTACTGAAGAGAAAACCGTTCCAGCTGTTCCTGAATAGCTTCCTTCAAAAGGATTTCCGCTTGCTCGGTGAATGTCTTGCTAGAAGATATAATTTCTTGGAATTGAGGTTTAGTATCTTTTAGATGTTTACGTAACTCATCCAGAAATTTATTTACCTGTTCAATTTCTAACGAATCAAGATATCCTCTTGTTCCGGTATAAATAGTAGCTATCTGCTCTTCCACTGGGAGAGGATTTGCCTGGGATTGTTTAAGCAATTCCCTTAATCGTCGACCCCTTGCCAATTGATTCTGACTTGTTTTATCGAGAGCAGAGGCGAATTGTGCAAAGGCTTGTAACTCTGCGAATTGCGCTAGTTCCAATTTTGATTTGCCAGCTACTTGTTTCATGGCTTTAATTTGAGCCGCGGATCCTACTCTGGAAACAGAAATACCCACATTAATAGCGGGTCGAATTCCGGCATTGAATAGATCCGCAGATAAGAATATTTGTCCATCTGTAATGGAGATTACATTAGTAGGAATATAGGCGGAAACGTCTCCAGATTGAGTCTCAACTATTGGTAAAGCGGTCATACTTCCTTCGCCTAAAAGAGAATTTAATTTAGCGGCTCTTTCTAAAAGGCGTGAATGCAAATAAAAAACATCCCCTGGATAAGCCTCACGTCCGGGAGGTCTTCTTAATAGAAGGGACATTTGGCGATAAGCTTGTGCCTGTTTGGAGAGATCATCATAAATTATTAAAGTATGCCGTTCGCGGTACATAAAATACTCAGCCAGGGCTGCTCCCGTATAAGGAGCGAGGTATTGTAATGTAGCAGGTGAATCCGCCATTTCAGCTACTACAATAGTGTATTCCATGGCCCCCTCCTCATGGAAAGTAGTTACTACTTGAGCTACGGAGGATGCTCTTTGACCGATAGCTACATAAACACATATTACACCTTGCCCTTTTTGATTGAGAATTGTATCTGTGGCTACTGCTGTTTTGCCAGTCTGTCTGTCCCCAATAATTAACTCTCGCTGACCGCGCCCTATAGGGATCATCGAATCGATAGCAATAAGCCCTGTTTGAAGAGGTTCGTATACGGAACGCCTGGAAATTATACTTGGAGCAGGAGATTCAATTAAGCGAGATTCGGAAGCTATAATTTCGCCTTTCCCATCAATAGGTTTAGCCAGAGCATTTACAACACGACCCAAGTAAGCCTCACTCACGGGTATCTGAGCAATTCTTCCTGTTGCTTTTACAAAACTTCCCTCTTGTATCATCAACCCATCGCCCATTAATACAATCCCAACATTTTTGGATTCCAAATTCAGAGCAATACCCCTAGTACCTTCTGCAAATTCGACTAATTCACCTGACATTATTTCACCAAGACCTATAATACGAGCAATCCCATCCCCCACTTGAACTACGCGACCTATATTCTCAATCCCTACTTTCCTATTATATTGTTCAATACGTTCGCGGAGAATTTTATGAATTTCGTCGACTCGAAGGGTTGCCATTAGTGTTTCTTGACTCTTTTTTCGGAAGCAAGGGGAAAAATAATGCCTAAATTCTAAACGAAAGTAGAAGTTCAAGGCCTAATTAATTTAATTATTTCTTCCATTCCAGGGACCCGAGAATGCCAATATTAGCACGAATCGTACGGAAATGTAACTCGGTATTCAAACAACTATTCAGAGTTCCTAGAGCTCCTTGTACGGCCTGTTGGAAAACCCGCTGTCGGACCTGATTCATTGCCCTTTGTTTTTCAAAATAAAGGGTTTCGTTTTTAGACTTTTCCAATTGTTCCAAACTAATAGAAGTAGCATTAATCAAATTTGCTTTTTCTCGTTCTATCTCAGAGTATCCATTCATTCGATACTCATCCGCTTCTAGTTCGACTTTCTGTAATCGAATCCGAGCTTTTTCGAGTTGCTCAATGGTCCCTCTACGCAATTCTTCTGAATTTCGAATAGTACTCAAGATCCTCTGTTTTCGATTATCTAATAAATCTTTTAATGAAAGTAGATTATTTTGTAAGTTTACAACTTTTATGATCTCTTCCCGAACCAAACATGAATCTTTCGATTCATTTGGCTCTCACGCTCCTTTTTTTTTTTCTATAGCTATTTCCATATCTTTTTTTTAAGTAATGAGCCTATCCTCTATCTTCTTTTTTATGTTTATATTTCAATATACCGAAACCTATATAAGACTAGATAAATATTAAGAGGACTCTTCCGCCTAGATAAAAATATATCATGGTCAGCAAAGTTGTTTCTTTATTTTTATTTGCCCTCTAGTTAATAATTTCAATTTCATTAAGAAAAACTAACTAAATAAATGGAAAATGAAAATTAATAGAATTCTTTTTTATTTTTTTTTTCTTCAAATCCAAAAAATTTCTCTTTTTTATACATAGGTCGTCGATTCGGCATTGGTTAAAAAAGGGCAGGGTGCCCCCTTTTTTTTCTAGTAAATAGTTCAAACCATTTTATCGATATGAGTGTTCTATATCAGATAAATTTTACATTAGCTATTTCCCGTTTAAATTGGTACTAATACTAATATAGTTGTAGAAAGAGTACCTCTTTTTGCCTGGACTTCAAGCAGTTTAGCTTTAACCGTGTTAATGGTCTCACATTCTTGGTTTATAGAGAATCAAAGTTGATTTACCAATGAGTCGCGAAATGCTATGGTTCTTCCATATGATTTCTGAATTTATTCAGAAGTAATTCGTCGAGATCGTGCACCCTTTTCTTATTTATCCGAAAAATACTAAAAAATATTATAAAGTGCAGCCGGATAGATCCAATCTATTCTTGAAATAGACAACTCGCACACACTCCCTTTCCAAAAAAAATCAAAACACCAACCACTACAGTTAGATTTATTAGATTTGTTGCTAAAATATCGGTATTAAGCCCGAAACTGCCAGCGGATGGCCAGTGAGCTAAAAAAACGAAAGAATGGGTTACATTTTTCATATGCTCTCCTCTTATAGATAGGACGAACAAAGAACAAAGTTTTTCGATCACTTACTTCGCTCGCCCTTTTTTGATCGGTTTTTTTAATGCAAATAGATTCAATCTAGTAATTTCTTTTAGATTAAGTCTTACGTCTTGTTTGACCGGTGAAAGACTTCCTTTGTTGAAATGTTCTGTTCCCAAAATTCCTAAAATAAAAGGAAAAAACTTTCCACTTTCCTAAACTAAGGACGGGAAATAAGAAGGTGAGCATATCTTCTAAATTAATAATACTCAACTCAGCCCTTCCTAGAATGGGGTATTATCTGTCCCGATAAATAGATAATTCCAGGAGTAATAAATAGGAGTAAATTAAATAAAGTATTGATATAATTGGAATTGTGGAAGCAAATACCAATTTACTAAAAAAAGAAAAAAGTATCTAATCGAAATCGAAAGAATTTTTTTTTAAGATTAAACAAAAGGGTTCGCAAATAAAAGCGCTAGTGCCACAACTAGTCCATAAATTGTTAAAGCTTCCATAAAAGCTAGACTAAGCAATAAAGTACCTCGTATTTTACCTTCTGCTTCTGGCTGTCTCGCAATACCTTCTACAGCTTGTCCTGCAGCAGTACCTTGACCAACTCCAGGTCCAATAGAAGCAAGCCCTACGGCCAATCCAGCAGCAATAACAGAAGCAGCAGCAATTAGTGGATTCATGGTGAGTAGTTCCTCGTGTCAAAAAAAAGAAATGGTTAAGGATACAATCAACCAATAAATTCTTACTTCTAAGCTCTATTGGGGAGAAGTAAAGTAACTAAAAAGTACAAATTGAAATCAAATTGAAATGATAATGTGAATTGTCCGAACTACATAGAAGGGAATTCCATATCCATATATCGGATTAGATAATGAATCTAACCTAGGAATATATAATATAATATCCTATATATATACATTTGTTTCTTCTATTTTGTTTGCATATTTTCTCATTTTCTATTGAATCGGATTCTAAAATCATTGCTTAAAGTGGAAACCTGCATAAAAGAGGACTCCACTTATAGACATTAAGGATATTATAGTATAGATCTAGCCTGACTCCACCCTCCTTAATGCATATATACTTTGAAAATTCCATAATATAGTCTATTCTATTCTCTCTCCTACAACTCTAGGCTATATATTCATACGCATTTCTAACTATTTTTTTGCAACCAAGCAGATTATCTGGAACCATGCATGAATTGAGCTAAGCTGCAAAAAAAAAAAATACTATTTCCAAAAAGAGTCAATTCAATGATGACCCTCCATGGATTCACCTATATAGGCTGCGGCTAATGTTGCAAAAATAAGAGCTTGAATACCGCTTGTAAATAATCCAAGAAACATGACCGGTATAGGGATTACTAAGGGGACTAAAGAAACAAGAACAACAACGACTAATTCATCCGCCAATATATTCCCGAAAAGTCGAAAGCTAAGCGATAATGGTTTTGTGAAATCTTCTAGGATGTTAATTGGTAAAAGGATTGGAGTTGGTTTAATATATTTCTCGAAATAGCTCAATCCTTTTTTGCTAAGACCAGCATAAAAATATGCCGCTGACGTGAGTAAAGCTAAAGCAACAGTAGTATTTATATCATTCGTGGGCGCTGCTAATTCCCCATGGGGTAACTCTATAATTTTCCAAGGTAAAAGAGCACCCGACCAATTCGAAACAAAAATAAAAAGGAACATAGTTCCAATAAAGGGAACCCAGGGACCATATTCTTCTCCAATCTGAGTTTTGCTCAAGTCTCGAATAAACTCAAGGACATATTCAAAAAAATTCTGACCGTCGGTCGGGATGGTTTGTGGATTCCGAACAGCTATGACAACTGAACCTAGCAAGATAGTAATTACGACCCAAGAAGTGATGAGTACTTGGGCATGAATTTGGAAACCTCCTATTTGCCAATAGAAGTGTTGGCCTACTTCTACACCCGATATATCGTATAACCCCTTGAGTGTTTTAATGGAACAAGGTATAATATTCATATTGTCCTCTGATAAAAATTGAACTTCAAAAAAGGAATTCTTTTGATTCAACCATCTCTTTCTCAACTCAGCAACTTGAAGTATTAATCTTATATTTAGGATACCAAGAAAGCACATCAGATCATAATATATATCAATACCCTCTAATATATATCAATATTCCCCTTCTTTTTTCTATGCAAAAAAAATTCTATGCAAAAAAAAAGATATAGTAAAGTAAGTGATTCCATAAATTTACGCAGTTGCCCAAGAATTCACTATATATTCTT
>NW_028260847.1:20000-55188 GCF_056163025.1 Triticum urartu | reverse complement strand
TTCATATTGTCCTCTGATAAAAATTGAACTTCAAAAAAGGAATTCTTTTGATTCAACCATCTCTTTCTCAACTCAGCAACTTGAAGTATTAATCTTATATTTAGGATACCAAGAAAGCACATCAGATCATAATATATATCAATACCCTCTAATATATATCAATATTCCCCTTCTTTTTTCTATGCAAAAAAAATTCTATGCAAAAAAAAAGATATAGTAAAGTAAGTGATTCCATAAATTTACGCAGTTGCCCAAGAATTCACTATATATTCTTAATCAACGATTTCTTATATAGAGAGAACGGCCCTCACAAATTGAAAATACTAATTTGTTAAGAATCAATCGAATTGAAGTCATAGTGTCATCGTTGGCTGGAATCGATATATTCGCGAGATCCGGGTCACAATTTGTATCGACTAAAGAAATAGTAGGAATCCCCAAAATGGCACATTCCCGAAGAGCTATATACTCTTTTTGCTGATCAAGGACGATCACAATGTCTGGCAATCTCGTCATATATTTGATCCCGCCGAGATACCTTTGCAAAGTAGATAATTTTCTCTTCAAGATTGCCACATCTCTTTTTGGGAGATGGTGGAATTTTCCCATTTTTTCTTCTGCTCTTAAGTCTCTAAATTGAGAAAGTCTAGTTTTCGTAATCGACCAATTCGTTAACATACCACTGAACCACTTTTTATTAACATAATGACAACGAGCCCTTATTGCAGCTGATGCTACTAAATCTGTTGCTCTTTTTTTGGTACCAACAATTAAGAAACTTTTTCCCTGACTTGCTGCATCAAAAACTAAATCACAAGCTTCTGATAAAAAACGAGCCGTTCTAGCGAGATTTATAATATGAGTACCTTTACGCTTTGCCGAAATGTAAGGGGCCATTTTAGGATTCCATTTCTTAATACCATGACCAAAATGAACTCCTGCTTCTATCATCTCTTTCAAATTAATGTTCCAATATCTTCTTGTCATTTTTTCCACACTTCCTTTTTTTTAATCCTACCATTCCATTACGGAATTTAGTTCTTTTTGAAGATTAAGAAAGATCCGAAATAGCTTGAAATAAATAATAATTGTTCCGAGAGAACCTTGTACTAAGATAAGAGTTGGCCATTGATACATGGTATAAACATAACCACCTTAATGAATTAACTGACTTGTTTTACTTATTAAAATAAAAATCTTAAAAATCTAAAATTTGACCTGTTAGTGTTCTAAGTTCAAAAGTCTAGTAAAGTAAAAAATATTTTTATGGGGGTTCTTATGTCTCATAAAAATTGTTTGTTACGTCAGAATCTGAAGAAACTAATTCTGTATGGAGAAACAAAAAATCTCTCATTTCCGACGCGAATAGATTTTTTTTTTTTATTTCGAAATAAAGGTTCTTGTCTTGTGGGGAACGATGCACAAATTTTTGGAATCCGGTACCAACAGGTATAATCCCCCCCAGAACTACGTTTTCTTTCAAGCCTTTCAACCAATCAATGCGACCTCGTAGGGCAGCTTTTGCTAAAACTCGAGCAGTTTCTTGAAAACTTGCTTCAGATATGAAACTTTGGGTATTCAGGGAAGCCCTTGTTATTCCCAATAAGATTGCCCGATAATAGATCGATTCATCCAAAGCTCGTCCTGCTCGTTCCGCTCGCAATAGTCCGATTAATTCCCCAGGCGAAAAAACATTAGACATTCCATCTTCGGAAACCCGCACTTTTGATGTTACTTGGCGTATAATAATCTCTATATGTCTATTATGGATCTGTACCCCTTGGGATCGATAAACCTTTTGGATTTTATTAACCAAAGAGATACGACTTTGGGCTATGGTTAGCTCAGCTCCAATCAAGAATCCCCAAGGGACCCCAAGAATTCTTGGTATACGCTCATTCCAATCCTCAATTCTCCTTTCGAGATTCGGGGATAATGAATCAATTGAACGCGCTTCAAAGATTTGTTCCACTTTTGGAAGACCTTGCGTTATGTCACTAGATCTCGATTTTTCATATATAAACGTAACTAACCTATCTCCCTTGTAAAGGATTTCTCCATAATGACCATTAACAGTTGCTCCTGTAGTGGCCAAATAAGGTTTAGCTGCTCTTATAACAAAGGAATTCATATTTACAATGAAAATTTGACCGGATTTTTTTATGTGCGATTTAAATAGACATACATTTTCACAAATAAATTGTCCAAGGTGAATTATTGCCAATGTCTCTTCCCAAGAATCATGATGGACAAAGTGACAATTCAAAAGGAATGGATCCAACATTATGTTACTATCGAAATTAGAAATCCTTTTATTTTCATCTATTAAAGAGTATTTAAGTTCTTGAAGTACTTGGAAGGTTTGTTTTAAATTGTCAACGAACAAATATTTTTTTAACAGGATTTTATTATGCGTTAGTAAATAGTAAGATGAAGAAAAATGCGATATACTAGCTACAATAGCGCCTAAGGGCCCAAAAATTTCTCGAATAGGAATTCTAGGATTCCATTCTTTTATCGCATTGGGATGTTTTGAATTCTTGAATAAACCAATTCGAGAACAGTTGGATGCCGACAAAATCATCAAAGAGTGGTATTCTTTATTTCGATTCAACAAAGTGCCAATAGCTTCTGGATGTTGGCTAAGTGATTCAATCTTCGCCTTGGAATAAAAAGAATTGATATTGGCGCGATCTAACCTATTATGGGGAATCGGTCCTGCACTTGTCCTACCATACCTTTTTCGTGTATACGAAATAGTGGACTTGACTAACTCAATTCTTAGGAAATCGCGAATAAGATCATTTGCTCTTACCTCAACAAGGGAAGCACCAGCCTTTTCTTTTTCTTCTTGTTCCCAATTCACTACTAAGCAAGTTCTAACAAATTGACTATTTGTGTGATAAATTCTTTGAGTTAACTTGCTATTTTCATGAGAAATAAAATTGACAAGTCGAATTTGGAGATTATTTTCTTCTTGCAAGAGATCCTGCGGGAAAAGTGTTGCTAAATTTCTTCCTTCGTCCATTTCATATGCCACTGTAGGGCGAACGGAAACAAAATACTTTTCCTTGCTCTTGAGAATTTTTTTCCGTTGAACATAGACCCAATTTTTCCTTTTTTTTGATTCCTTAGAATCTTTTTTTTGTCTTTCTGGCGGTATCAAACAGCCACCTAATATCTTATCCGCCTCTTCAGGAAAATGAATATCTCCGGAAAATATTTTGAGTTCCGTATGGCTTTTTTTTCTCTTCACTCGGACCAGTCCGCCTAGTCGACTTCTTGTATTTTTTGTGAGTTGTGTATTCACTCCAATAATACTATTGTCAAGTATCTTTAGGGATGAAGATCTCGGCAAGATATGAAGTTCTTGAAGAATGAAAAAAAACCGATCTACTTCTTTTTGGTATTTTAGACTAAATTCTTTTGTTCCTCGATGCTCAATCAAACCCTCTTTTTTTAAGATGGAATCTTCCTCTGGGCTCTCGTATTCGTCCTCTGAATCTTCTTCTGAGTCTTCCTCTAAAGTACCATATTTTTCCTCTGCGCTTTCCCCGGGGCTGCCATATTCGTCTTCTGAGTCTTCCTCTAGAGTTCCATATTCGTCCTCTTGGGTCCTATATTTGCTCTCTGGGCTCCCATATTCCTCTTCTGAGTCTTTCTCTAAAGTCCTATATTCGTTCTCTGGGTTCCCATATTCGTTTTCTGGGCTCCCATATTCGTCTTCTAGGGTTTCATATTCGTATTCGTCTTCTAGGATTCCATATTTAGATTCTTCTAGGGTTTCATATTCATATTCGTCCTCTCGGGTCCTGTATTCGTCTTCTAGGGTCTCATATTCCTCTTCTGAGTCTTCCGCTCGAGTCCTATATTCTTCTTCTAGGGTCCTATATCTAAATTTAACAATTCCTGAACCCTTTTTATCTTTTCTGTATCGGGGATCGTCAAAATAAGCAAAAATAGTATTTCTACGTAAAACACCCATAAGGGGGATTTCAATCGAAATCCCAAAACAGGATATTAGTTCTTTCTCTTGTTCTTGATGATATTGTAATGGAATGACGAACCTATTTCTTCGCTTTTTCGCCAACAAATCTGAATTATCTTGAAAAATAGAAGGATAGATAAAATTCCAATGGCCATTGGACATGATTCGATCCGACGTTGAATAATCAAGAATTTCCCTATCTTTTTTACCATAAGTATTCATTTGATCTTGATCCTTGTGGAGTGAAAAAGACGCTATACTGGATCTGCACATACTTACTGACAATATCCATAAATGGCTTGTTTTTGGTAATCGGCGAAGATTACCATATTGATATTCGGGCGCATGGTAAACATCAGTACTCCAGTGCATTTCGCCGTCTGATTCAGAATAAATATGCTTTTGTACCCTTTCTTTAAAATGTAAAGTGGACGTTCCGGCACGAATCTCCGCAATTACTTGTTCGGATTTTACATATTGATCATTTTGCACTAGAATCAAGCTTTTTGAGGGAATATTCACACTATATAGAATATCTTGACTCTGAATAGTTACATGCAAGTCTATATAACATAGAAAAGCAGGCTGCCCATGACGGGTACGTGTGGGGTGAACCAAATTCTCATTGAATTTTATTTTTCCATTCGAAGGGGATCGTACAAGGTCGGCAGTACCCCCTGTGAATACTCCGCCAGTATGAAAAGTTCTTAATGTTAGTTGAGTCCCTGGCTCCCCAATTGATTGACCTGCAATAATACCTACGGCTTCTCCCAATTCGACCAGATCACTATGAGTAGGACTCCGGCCATAGCATAATTGACAGATCCAAGAAGTGCTTCGGCAAGTAAAGGGGGTTCTAATATATATTGGTTGTGCTCGAAATGGTTGTGCTCGAAAGGCAGTTATGAATCGATTGACTAATCCAATTCCAATATCTTGATTTCGCGCGGCAATGCATCGTGAACCGATATATATATCGTCTGCTAATACACGACCAATTAGTGTTTGGACAAAAAGTTTTTCCGTCATCCCATTTTGAGGACTTACAGAAATACCTCGGATAGTACCACAATCTCTTCTACGCACAATAATATGTTGAACTACTTCAACAAGTCTACGTGTAAGATATCCAGCATCTGCTGTTCGCACAGCAGTATCTACAACCCCTTTGCGGGCTCCATAGCAGGAAATTATATATTCTGTCAAAGAAAGTCCCTCGCGTAAATTGCTTTGAATAGGTAAATCAATCATTTGTCCTTGAGGGTCCGACATTAATCCTCTCATACCTACTAATTGGTGTACTTGAGATGCATTTCCTCTGGCTCCTGAAAAAGACATTAGATAGACTGGATTAGAAGGATCCGTTATCCGAAAATTTGAATTCATTTCTTGTTTCAAATATTCACTTGTCGCATACCATATCTCAACAGATTGGCGTAATTTTTCTACCGCGTGTACAGCCCCATAATAATAGTGTTTCTCCAAAAGAAAACTCTGTTGTTCCGCGTCTTGGACTAACCATCCCTTAGAGGGTATTGTTAAAAGATCCTCGATTCCTAACGAAATCGATGTAGTAGTGGCTTGATGGAAGCCCAGAGTCTTTAGTTGATCCAGTATATGGGATGTATATCCCATTCCAAAATGATCTATTAATCTGCTAATAAGTCGTTTCATACCAGTTCCGTCTATCTCTTTATTATGAAAGACCAGATTGGCCCGTTCCGCCATACATAAGTACCCCCTTTTCGGCTGAGTAGGATTCGACAATTGCTGAGTAGGATTCGACAATGGGCCTGAGTCAGTGATTCGAAAATTTAATTAACTTAATTGCCTCAATCTCAATCTGGATTCGCGTGGCAAATAATGATGATACTAGGGAAATCGGAATGCCCCCCGAAAGGGGAGGGGCATCGCCGAATCTAACTTTCTTGTTTAGGTAGTGTATGAATAGGCCTGACTAAATCCTTGTATGGCTTCCTCTATTTCTCTATAAAAAGAAATATGACCAAGAGTGGTTCGAATGTATATCGAACGAATTTCTTTTTTTCTATTTCCCATTATTAGATAGTGGGCATAAATCTCATGATAAGTCCCCAAAGATTCATATTGAACTTCAATCGGAACTTCTCTTGACCCAATGACGCGTTGATCCAGGTTCCATCGTAGCCACAAGGGACTATCTAAACTGATTAGTTTTTGTCTATAAGCTCCCAGTGCATCATAAGAACTAGAAAAATGGGGTTCTTTATCTTTCCTATATTTAAAATTATTATTATTATTGTAATTTACTTTTAGATTTGGGTAGTTTCTGCAACTATTATATCTATTTGCACAAATACCTCGACGCTTTCCAATCGTTAATACATAAAGCCCGATAAGCATGTCTTGGGTTGGTACGCAAATAGGATCCCCAATAGCGGGAGATAAGAGATTCATATGAGAAAACATAAGTAAACGGGCTTCTGCCTGAGCTTCCAAGGATAAAGGTAGATGAACAGCCATTTGATCTCCATCAAAGTCCGCATTGAAACCCTTACACACTAATGGGTGTAAAGAAATAGTACGCCCCTCTACTAAAGTGGGTTGAAAGGCCTGTATGCCTAATCTATGCAGGGTAGGTGCTCTATTTAACAGTACAGGATGTCCCCGCATAACTTCTTGAAGTATTTCCCATACAATGGGTTCTTTTTCCCAAATTTTCCTTTTAGCAATCCTTACATTAGAAGTGGCGCGTTTCGTGATTAAATCGCGAATTACAAATAGCTGAAAAAGCTTTATTGCTATCTCTAGAGGTAATCCACATTGATGTAATGAAAGCGAAGGACCCACAACAATGACAGAACGCCCCGAGTAATCGACCCGTTTCCCAAGCAGAGTCTCGCGAAACCTTCCCTCTTTACCTTCAATTACATCTGAAAGTGATTTGTATACTTTATTGTGACCATCCCTCGTCGGTTGCCCGCGGGACCCACTATCAAGAAGTGTATCCACGGCTTCTTGTACCAATTTTTCCTGGCACATTACTAAATCTGCTGGCGCTAATTCACTTCTTTTTAATAGATAGGCAAGATTGTTGTTCCGACGGATAACTCTCTTATAAAGTTCATTAATGTCTGAAGTCACTACTTTATCTCCAGACCTATAAACAATAGGTCTCAATTCGGGAGGAAGAACCGGTAATAAGCACAAAACCATCCATTCTGGTTCTACATTTGTTTGAATAAAATGTTTCGCCAATTGCATGCGTCTAATCAAAAAAACTTTTCTTATTCGTCTTTTTCTATCTTCCCACTCATCTCCACTATACCCCTCGTCTTCTAATTCCTTCCATTCGACCAAAGAATTCTCTATAATAATTCGCAAATCCAAATCTGCTAATTGTTCTCTAATAGCACCTGCTCCTGTCGCAATTTCCCGATTTCGAAATGTTGCAAAGCCTGGGGTAGAAAAAAAGGGAGAAATGCTGTGGTTACAGGATGCAATTTCCTCTTCGAATAAACCTCGTAATCGTAAAAAAGTGGGTTTTTTAGTGCTGGGCCTAGCAAAAGAGAAATCGCCGTATACTAGGCCCTCCAACTTCTTAAGAGGTTTATCTAAAAGATTCGCGATATAACTAGGAAGACCTTTCAAATACCACACATGAGTCACGGGACATGCGAGTTTGATGTATCCCATTTGATATCTTCGTATCCGAGAATCCACAAATTCGACCCCGCATTTTTGGCAAAATCTTTCGTCTTCGTTTTCAGCTCCGCTCGCTCGAGAATTGCCACAAGCGCAAATCCCGCTTTTTATGGGTCCAAAGATTCTTTCGCAAAACAATCCATCTTTTTCTGGTTTATCGGTTTTATAATGAAAAGTAGAGGGCCTTGTGACTTCGCCAACGACTTCTCCATTAGGTAGGTTTTTGTTAGCCCAAGCCTTTATTTGTTGAGGGGAAACGAGTCCAATTTGAAGTTGTTGATGTTTATATTGGTCAATCATAAAATAGAAATAAGAAAAGAATTTATATTTATTCCGATCAAACTTCCTCCCTATTAACCTGGAAGTTCTTTTCAGATACAAGGAAATGATTCAGTTCTAGAGCCAAAGATCGTAGTTCTCGAACGAGCACTCGAAAAGATTCTGGAGGATCCTCATGATTAGGTATTCTTTTTCCCCAGATCGTAGCATTAAGTATTTCTTGGCGAGCTATAAGATGGTCAGATTTATAAGTAAGTATCTCTTGTAAAATATGAGCAACACCAAATCCTTCTAAAGCCCAAACTTCCATTTCTCCTACTCGTTGTCCCCCTTGCTTGGCTCTTCCTCTAACCGGTTGTTGTGTAACAAGTGAGTAGGGCCCAGTAGAACGCCCATGAATTTTCTCATCAACTTGATGAATTAATTTTAAGATATAGGACTTCCCTATTAGAACAGGTTGCTCAAAGGGGTCGCCTGTTCTTCCATCAAATATTCTGCTTTTTCCCGGGTACTCGGGTTCAAATACCCATGGATTTTTTGTTTCTTTACTGGCTTCATATAATTCTGAAAACACAAGTTTTCTTGAAGCCTCTTGCTCATATCTCTCATCAAAGGGTGCTATTCTATAATGTTTCTTTAGCAGATCCCCCGCTAATCCGAGCGAGCTTTCAAATATTTGTCCCACATTCATTCGGGAGGGTACTCCTAAGGGATTGAAGACCATATCAACGGGTGTTCCATCTTGCAAATAGGGCATATCTTGCCTAGGCAAAATTTTGGAAATGATCCCTTTATTCCCATGTCTTCCGGCTACTTTATCCCCAACTTTGATTTCACGTTTCTGTAAAATATATACACGAACCATTATGTCGAGCGGGTCCCTTTGGATCCATTTCACATCGATAACGCGCCCTCTTCCACCTATAGGTAATTTCAGAGAAGTTTCTTTTGAAGTGGAAACCTCAAGGCCAAATATGGCCCGTAATAATCCAGCTTCCGCGATATAAGATGATTCGCTCGCTATCTGAGGCGTTAATTTACCTACTAAAATATCACCAGTTTCTACCCAGGATCCCAACCTAACAACTCCATTTCTGTCCAAATTGCGGAGTAAATGTTCTTCTAGATGTGGTATTTCTTTAGTGATTTTTTCAGCGGAGCCCTGGCTTGTCGTATCCGTCTGAATTTCATATTTCCGGATGTGAAAAGAGGTATAAATATCTTCATATACCAAACGTTCGCTAATTAGTACTGCGTCTTCAAAATTGTAACCTTCCCATGGCATATAAGCTACTAATACGTTTTTTCCTAAAGCAAGTTCGCCCCCAATTGTAGCAGCTCCTTCTGCTAAAATTTGTCCTTTTTTAATGGATTTACCCCGTGGAACCCGGGGTTTTTGGTGCATACAAGTATTTTTGTTAGAGCGACGGTGGTTAACTAAAGGAATACTTATAGTCTTCCCACTACTTGATAAAAGTATCTTATGACTATCAGTAGAAATGATCTTTCCCTCGCGTTCGGCTATAATGGAAACCCTCGAATCTAGAGCTGTTTGGCGTTCCAATCCAGTTCCAACAATGCATTTCTCGGACCGAGAAAGCGGAACTGCTTGGCGCTGCATATTAGAACTCATTAAAGCCCGATTCGCAT
Source organism: Triticum urartu (assembly GCF_056163025.1). Classification (NCBI taxonomy): domain Eukaryota; kingdom Viridiplantae; phylum Streptophyta; class Magnoliopsida; order Poales; family Poaceae; genus Triticum; species Triticum urartu. Next base: position 45,587 of record NW_028260847.1, on the reverse strand, counting down.
CATTGTGCTCAATAAAAGGAATGAGAGAACCCCCAATAGAAAAATATTGGAAAGGAAAAATACTTCTAACATGAATCTGTTCCCATGCAATAGTCAAGAATTCTTGACGGTATCTAGCCGGAACAACCTGTTCTTCCTGAATACCTTGATTCAAGGACAAAGAATTTCCTGCTGCTATCATATAATATTCATCTCTATTTGGTGATAGATAAACCACCTGTCTCTCTTTTTTTTCTTTTGCTTTCTCAGCAGATATTTCATAAAACGGACTCTCTATGGATCCCCACAAGTGATCAATTCTCGCATGAATTGTTAAGGATCCAGTAAGTCCAACATTGATTCCTTCAGACGTGTCAATTGGACAAATACGCCCATAGTGACTCGGATGAATATCTCGGCTCCGAAAACTTGCGGTTCTCCCCGTCAACCCTCCAGGACCTAAACAACTCACTTTTCGCCCATGAACAGTTTGTGTCAATGGATTCGTTTGATCAAAAACTTGAGATAACGGGTATGTGCCAAAAAAGGTCTCATAAGTAGTTATTAATAAAATTGAAGTTGAAGTTGGAGTTACCAAAGTTTGGGGAGTCGGTTTCGATTGACGTATGAATACTCTACGAATAGTTTTTTGAACTGCATGTTGTAAACGACCAAGAGCCAATCCGAATTGATCTTGTAACAGATCCGCAACCGAACGAATACGTTTATTTTTCAAGTGATTCATATCGTCATCGTCAAGTATACCCGTTCCAAATTTCATTCCAATCAAATGATCCGTAGCGGCCAATACATCTCGTGGTAACAAGAATGTATTGTTCTGAGGAATATCAAGATTAAGTCTCCGATTCATATTTCGTCGACCAATCCTTCCTAATTCACATTTTTGTTGAAAAAATTTCTTTTGTAATTCCTCGCATAAGGACTCCGAAAATACCAGGTCCCCACCTACACAAGCAAATTGTTGATAAAACTCCAAAATAGCTTTTTCTTTTGACTCAATCCTCTTCTTCTCTTTAGCATTCGGGAAAGACAAGAAAATTTCAGGGTAGGAAACATTATCCAGAATTTCTCTTAGATTCGAACCCATAGCTGATGATAGAACTAGAATAGATATCTTTTGTTTTCTACTCACGCGAGCCCATATCCTTTCTTTTTTATCAATTGCTAATTCCGATCTCCCCCCCCAATCTGATATTATAGTGCCAGTGTAGATAGAAATTCCCTTATGATCTAATTCCGAGCGGTAGTAAATACCAGGACTTAGCAATATTTGATTGATCACAATTCGGTATATTCCATTTATAATAAAGGTTCCTAAGGAATTCATTATAGGAATGTTTCCGATAGAAATGGTTTGCTTTTGCACATCGAAACCAAAAATTAATCTCGCAGATACATATAATTCGGAAGAATAGGTGAGTGATTCATACACAGCATCTCTTTCTTTTATCGAGGGTTCTAGCAGTTGATATCCTTTCGCAAATAATTGAAATGCAATTTCGTGATCTGGATCTTTAATTGTTGGAAACTTGTCAAGTTCTTCTGCCAAGGCTTGATTAATGAACCTACAAAATCCCTCGAATTGGATCTGACTAAATCCGGGTATTGTGGACATTCCCTCGTTTCCATTCCGGAGCATCTTAATCTTAAGTTTCCTGTTTATCAAAGAAAAATTCCATTATCAGCTCACTCTTCATCAATCCCTATGGATCGATCTAGCAATCATGGAATCTATATTCTGTTTACTGAATCACATGAAATTCTAGGGAACTCCACATACGTATTTCATATATGTATTTCATACATATGAATAGAGACCATTTGGACGAAAGTTCGAGTTTGCCAGGGGTACAAATGAAATGAAAATGAATTGATAAAACATTCCTACAAAAAAAATTCTGCCACTTATACTTTATGTTATGATATTCTAATCAGATTGGATGGCAAAGATTTCTCATTTTATCTCCTTTCTATGAATGTAATAAAGCCGTAATATAATATACTAGAAAGTTTGACTTTACTTCGATTTAGAATAGCGTGCTTACTTTAATTTCTCAAAATAATTTGAGGGTTCTTTTTTATTTCGGATCGGAGTAGTATAATTGCTAGAAAATTCAGTATTTCATTGTGGAATTCTAAAATAAAGTAAGTCCCTTTTTTAAGTACATGCCAATCTAGTTATCCACCTCTCCCCATATCCATGCTTTTCTTTTATCGTAATTTCACTTGGGTACGCCAAGATAGTCAGGTTATACTCTATATCAGAGCAAATTTCCTTTTTTTATTCAAGATATTTAATTTAATACTTTGAAAAATTAAAGCATGATTCCCCATAGAGATATGTACATAAAGGGGATCTTTGGATAATAATGCTGTTCGGACCTAAAGTTTACCTATACACGGATTAAGCATAAAGCCATAATATTTTATTATGCCATTGAAGGGGGGGGAGATAATACCGATTTAAGAGTAGTTCACTACTGCAATAAAAAAAAGAGAATTCTAGTTAACGGTTCCAATTTATTCTGAATTTTGCAGCCTGTGAATAGAAATCCACTTTTTCTTCTTTTTCATCTCAATAGAAAGAAATGGGAAGTTTTATTGTGTTAACAATGTATGTTTTAAGATAGAATCTATCGAGGAGAATAATAGAAACTGGATCAAAAAAAGCAGGAATAGATTTTTTGAAAAAGATTGGAAAAAAGTAAGTAGAATTATATTCAAAATAAAAGGGGCTTTTCGTAAGAAAACGTGGATGAATACTTGCTGTTTTCTAGATTTTTGATCGGATTTTTTGGCGGCATGGCCAAGCGGTAAGGCAGGGGACTGCAAATCCTTTATCCCCAGTTCAAATCTGGGTGCCGCCTGATCAATAAAATACTTAGGTTTTTTTTATAGTGCTGATCGAATTCGATAAATTTTTACTTCGCATAAGTTCGGGCAAGAGAGTAACTGGGCCTGCCGATACTGGGTTTAGAGAAACCATACCATAGTTCTATCCTCAAACTAGGGTTAGGGTTTGTTTTGACGGTAGTGGCCAAAATGGTTATCAATAGGGGTGAGGTAGTGTTTCCTTATTCTTTTATTATATGAATTTGAATTGGTTCTTAATTGAGATTCGATTTGATAATTTTAAAATACGAGGATAAGATGTCAGAAATCTTGGTATCCAAAGAAAGGTCCCTAAGGGGCATTCTTTTTTTTTTTCAATCTAAGATTCAAGAAGGGACTCCACGAAAGAATATCAAGACTTACTAATTATTATACATTTTTTTATCGTACATCTTATGTTACCTACATACACTAAAGTAAGGACTACTTAATTCTAACGAGAATCAGATTAAATAGGTCGATCAAAAATCAATTTAGGAGTTGTATTATGGATAAAATCTCTTCATTCTTTCATAGAATGATACAAAGCAAGGCTGCAGGGTTTAGGTCAAAAATAAACATTAGGTAAGGTAGGTATCCAATAAATATTTATCTATCGATAATTTTATGGTATATTCGGGCGTCCTTTGCTTAAAAAAAAAAAAAAGAGTAACAAAAGGAATAAAAAATCTTCCTATTCCCGCTTCTTCTATTCAGGACATCATTCCCGTACTCTTTCTTTTTTAAGGAAAAAAGGGCTATAGTATCTCGTATTTTTAATGCTCTCTAATTCTACCAGAATTCCTATAAGAATTTGTTAGGAGTAAATTCCTTGAACTGATTGATCCATGGCCTTAGGGCGGAATCCCTTTTTGACTCTGTACCCTTGATTCCACTATGATTATTGATCAATAGTAGAATAATCCCTTCATAGAAATAGGAGACATAATTTAGATGGATATAGTAAGTCTCGCTTGGGCTGCTTTAATGGTAGTCTTTACATTTTCTCTTTCACTAGTAGTATGGGGAAGGAGTGGACTCTAGGGATACTACTAATTGATTAAGTAATCAAATTGTTGTATCAATTCTTTTCTTTAATGGATCATTTTGCATTAATCATTTTGTCAAACGTTATTCTTTAATCTTTTTCTTTAGTTTTGTTTCACTCCTGTAAGAAACTCTTGTATTGTAAGTTGTAATGTAAGAAAGAGCCATTATACCAATTCAGAATTTCTACTAGAAATGACGAATGGTTAAAAAAAGTTCTATACATAAGAAAATTAGACTTTCTTCCACGGAACTATTCACGGCATATCACACATTTTCCATTTCCTTTTACTTTTTACTATAGTCTATTCTTCATATTATTTTTCTTTCCTTCCATGGATTCTTTGGTCAAGAATTGTCTTAGATTTTTTTATTTTGACCTGATTGAAATTAAGTGGATGCAATGAAAAAAGAAATTGAATTAGACTACTTAACTATTTCAATCTACTAATCTATTCTATGTAGATTCAAAGATAATATAATAGAAAGAATCTAAAGTGTCGTAGAAAAAACTATATGTAGTTCTTTCTACCACACTTTAAGATTCCAACCAGATCCTTTCATTTAAGACTTGGATTTTTTTTATTTAATCCCTTTTTAATTTCTTCAATGATTAATTGGAATTCCAATTAATTATTTTGGCTGACTGTTTTTACATAAATAATAAGTAAAAAAGAAGTAGGAACTAGAATGAACAGTGCAGTAGCAATAAATGCGAGAATATTGACTTCCATAACCTCTTTATTTTTTATTTTCACAATAACTCGGGATGTAATCCCATGGAGAGGAAAAAGGGGTATCTTGTAAATTCAAGGGTAGGGCTTGCATTCTGATAATACTGAATCAATTCAATATTATGAATATCGGATCTATCAAATCAATTCATGGATGAGAGTTATATTTCACGGATGAGAGTTATATAGTATAACATAGGAAGATCCTCTATCCACACTAAGACCAAAATGGGTTTTTTGATTGGATTAGGAATTCCCTCTTTTTTAATCCTTTTCTACTTTTTCTTTTCTATATCTCTAACCCACGAGCTTTCTTAATCTTATACTTTCTTAATCTTATACAATTTCCCTTCCTTTTTCTTATAGTTATACATACAATTATGTATGTATTATATGACCAACTTTCACTTTCTATGGGTCACATAGACATCCAAATAAGCAGTAGAAGTGAGATGGGGAAAAGAGGTCTGAAATAAAAAGGGAATACGATTTATGTATGGATTCCGGTAAAATACCGGTACTCTATTCCATAAGAGTGGAATAGGAAATTAAGATGAGGATGGTATCATCATAAAGAAAGATAGAGTAATATAATATCCTAAATTCTACTAATCCACATATCGTATGTGTGTCTTTCTTTATCGATTGGGAGTAGTGAAAAAAAAATTCCTATATGCCCTCCCTCCCTCTTTAATGAGAGATGCAAAATAAAAAAGTGAAGTAAGGGTGCCCTGTGGGTATTTGATCTTGCTCCCTGCCCCTTTTTTTCATGGAAAAAGGAAATATCAATTTCTCCATTCATTGAACCCTAGTTCGGGACTGACGGGGCTCGAACCCGCAGCTTCCGCCTTGACAGGGCGGTGCTCTGACCAATTGAACTACAATCCCCGCGGGGTGTATGGCATACCCATTCTTAAATAGAACCATAAGAAGATTCGATTCGTCTTTCGTACTCTAAGAAATAGACGAATCATATACTACATACCCACATATTATATTATACGTGGGTATAGTGAGAGTGACATAACTAGTATGTCGTGATTTTTTATCACTAAAAATGGATAATAATCCAGCCTTCAATAAGAAAAACTCTTTTGTTTGTAAGAAAGGAATGAGAGAGATATGGATTAGAAAAAAAAATTTCCCTTTTTTCTTTATCTTTTATTTCTATAGATCAGACATTTTATTTTATGGAAGAAAAACAAAAGGATTTAGTTCATACTCACGAAGCCCTAGATTTTTGGTTTGGGCCGAGCTGGATTTGAACCAGCGTAGACATTGTCAACGAATTTACAGTCCGTCCCCATTAACCACTCGGGCATCGACCCAGGAAGAATTTATTCTAGGGTTTTTGCTAATCTATGATTAACCTCCTTTCATAATACTCCCTACCCCCAGGGGAAGTCGAATCCCCGCTGCCTCCTTGAAAGAGAGATGTCCTGAACCACTAGACGATAGGGGCATCACTAGACGATAGGGCCATATACAACCGCTCGTGATTATACTATAATCATAGTATGAGCAGTTTTTTGGAATTGTCAATATACTCGAAAAGTATAAATAGATCCAAAGCAAAGAGTTTTTCCAACTTTTCTGTTATGTTTTCATCTAGGATTTTTTTTAGTTGATCGTTATAGATTAATTCTCCGTGCTTCATTTAGTGTTCATACCAAAAATGCATCCATCCCGCACTAAGTCATAAAATTCTCTAAAAATATAGAGAAAGTTTCAAAAACAAAGAAAAAAAGTGAATCAATTTAGTAGAAAAGTACTCTATCAGATTCGAACCAACGACTTACGTCTTAGCACGAGATTACTCTACCACTAATTTAAAAAGCCCTTTATCGGATTTGAACCGATGACTTATGCCTTACCATGGCATTACTCTACCACTGAGTTAAAAGGGCTTTTTATTTAATTCAAAAATTAGCCACTTGGATTTCCCATTATGGGTCTACTGCATAATGTATATATTATATATAATATATAGAGATAGAGAGAGAGACATTATGTAGAGATTGTATATGTATATATCGATATCTTGAGAGCTCAAAATAAAATTAATAAAAAAAAACATACCCTACATAACATATCCAACTCTTCTTGGTTCAGGGTTTTCCGTTTCCGAAGACTAGTAAAATAGGCGGATTCTGGAACCCCAAGGATTCAACGGTATATGGATATGGAAAATATAAGATTTCCGATCCTAGCGGGAAAAGGCGGGGAACAGATACCCAATAGGATATAGGATCCTTGGGAGGAACTTTTGGTAATGGCCTTGATCCTCTATGCTATTTTTTATGTGTTCTTAGTTCTATTGAACTTTTTGCATTCTTTTAAACAAGAATCTAATAAACTAGAATTGAGTCAGTGGAAAAAAGGAGAGAGAGGAAAGTGTTAAATGGAGAGAGTCGACTAATCAGAGACTTTTAGGATCTTCTTTACATCAGGTAAATCTGTCGGCCCTGTCCGTTTTTTTCTTTAAGTTACGACTCTTTGCTGCTTACTTCTATCAAGCCATAGGGAAAGTCTATGATGAATTTGGAAAACTCATCTCACTCTTACTCTATGGCTCGGACTTAATGGGGGAAGAAAACATCTTCCATAATTTCTTTTTTGTTCAATTCTGGACAAAAAAGAAAAGGAAAAAAGGAATTTATAGGGACAGTGTTACCCCCTATATCCCCTAGTTTATATTGTAGGAATAATAAAACAATTTAGCAGTCTGACACACTTACGTCCTTGCAAAGTAAATAATTATTATTGTAGTCGTAACCGTAGAATAGGATCCTAATCAAAATAAATACATTTGGTTCAGGCGCTATTAGCATGGTAAGAAAAGATTTTTTTTACAGACCAGAGGGGCTATCTAAATCCTAAAGTAAAGGCGAGCGATCGAAGTAGAAGTACCAACGGCTCAGTGTCATGAACCTTCTCCATCTGATTCAATAAGGGGGAATTAGCCTTCTTGTCAAATGGCTATCCTTGACAAAGGGTACCATTTATACCATAATCTACAATGTAGCGGGTATAGTTTAGTGGTAAAAGTGTGATTCGTTCTATTAATAACTGAATTTGAAATGATATACTTAAGGCATCCTTAAGTTTTTTATTTTTATATTCCGATGAAAACTTTAGTTCTTATAAAGGATTAAATCCTTTTCCTCTCAATAGCATATTGAGGAAGAATATACATTCTGGCGATTTGTATCCAAAGACTAATTTAAATTGCATCCAAAATAAAAATAGGATTATGAGTACAGAGTCGCGAAGCATAATTTTGCATTGGATTAAGTATTCCAATTTTGAAAATATGAGTAAAGGATCTATGGATGAAGATACAAAAAAGTTGATTTCCAATCGTAACTAAATCTTCTTAAAATAAGGAATAAGGAAGCCAAATAGCTAAAAAACGATAGTTTTGGTTTACTAGAACCATCCGCATATTGTTTCAGCTCGGTGGAAACCCAATTCTTTTCCTCAGGATCTCTTGAATGAAATTAGGGAACGAAGTAAGTAGATTAGATGAATTTAGATAGAATTTCTATCTCCTACTCTATAAGGATCATCTAGAAAGCGGAGAGCTTTGGTTCCATTCAAATAGAAAAGCTGACATAGATGTTAAGTGGTGAGAATATCCATAAAGGAGCCGAATGAAATCAAAATTTCATGTTCGGTTTTGAATTAGAGACGTTAAAAATAATCAACCAACGTCGACTATAACCCCTAGCCTTCCAAGCTAACGATGCGGGTTCGATTCCCGCTACCCGCTCCATTCTGTATAAAAGGAGTATTCTATTTGTCTAGACATGTTAGAGGCTTGTATTCAAGCCTTTTTTGTCCACCAGTTTCTGGTACTCCAGAGCGGAGTAGAGCAGTTTGGTAGCTCACGAGGCTCATAACCTTGAGGTCACGGGTTCGATTCCCGTCTCCGCACTTAGCAGTCTGTATAAAAGGACTATTCTATTTCTCTAGATATGTATGGTAGAGGGGCGTATCCAACCCTTTTTTATTCATTAGTTCCCGGCCCTAGAGGGCAAAATTGAGCAGTTTGCGAAGTCACTTGCCTTCAAAAAAAGAAGGCGCAAGGCCTCTCCCTACCCTGCAGAAAATAAAAATGAAACGAAAGGGACAGTCTACCTCTCCCTTCCCTTTAAAAAAAGTTTGCCCGTTGTTTGTCTCAGTTAATACCCAATTTTTGGAGCTCTGTTGGCGAGTTCTATTTCTGCCTCTGGAGCGCCCTCTTTTTTTGAGTGGGATGCAAAGGAAGGGTAAGATAGTAAGGGATACGGCACTAGACTAACACCTAATTAATACTTAATTTAATATAAGTAGTTAAACAGTTAACTAGACTAAACTTTTTATCATAGTACTTTGATAAATTAAGCGGGCGAGCGGCGGGAATCGAACCCGTATCTTCTCCTTGGCAAGGAGATATTTTACCATTGAACTACGCTCGCTACGGTATATATTTTATAGCGTATATCCGCCTGGGTCGACCTTCTATGTCTGGGTCGACCGTTTCATTTCATTTTCTATTATATTAGAGTTTTCCTTTTTTTATTATCTGTCAATGAATATTCTAATGGGAATGGAATTTCATAATACTGAAAGAGAAGAGCTAGCAATTCGGAACGCAAATTGCGTTTTAATACGTCTCACTATTCTAATTTTTTAGAAGAAATGGCCTTTATTATTTCTTTTTTATGGGGTTAATAAATATTAACCAAATTTCATTTAAGAAATGAGAGAATTCAGAATAGCTACGAGAAAGACTAGTCCAATCCATAATGATGTACCGGAAAATACAACATTTTTATTATTTGACCAACCATCAGGAGAAGCAAATACAAGGGGTACACTAATTACTAAGACTGAGGAAGTCGCAATTAATGCAAAAACAGCTAATTGGAAAGCAATAGTCATATTTCTAATCCTCCAAGCTACCATCAAATAAAGTTGACTACATATTTGATCCCTCACTTAAACCAAAATTGTAAAAAAATACAAGAAGTAGGAGGGGTTTAATCATGAATCCATTGATTCTTCTCTTTAATTCAAATTTATTACTTAAACCGCTTTTTTATTTGGATATGGGGGTGAGAAGAGATTATTTACTCTTTATTTCACAAGCGGGTATAGCGGATCCTGTATCCGTGTATACAGTATACAGAGATATATCGAAAAGGAACTTGTATCTGATATCTTTCTAGAGGCTAATAAATCTTTTTATTTTTTATATGGCTATGTTCTATTTGTAGGAGTAAAATAAGGATTAGGCTGTGGAGAGATGGCTGAGTGGTTGATAGCTCCGGTCTTGAAAACCGGTATAGTTCTAGGAACTATCGAGGGTTCGAATCCCTCTCTCTCCTTTTGCTTATTGAATACGTTTGTTTCTTTCATTTTTATTTATTTTTTTTTTCTGTCCCTTATCTTTCTTTCATAAAAAGGAATGAATGGCTCGGCTAGATGGAATAACCGAGCCAGAACAGAAAAAAAGTAGAACAGGTATAAATAAGAAAATCTTAGTTAAGAGGGTTCATGTAAAGAACAGGTTCCAAATCACGATCGATTCCCTTTTCAAAACCTGCTGCAGCAGCTCGGGCTCTTCCTGCATGCCATAAATGGCCCACAAAAAAGAAGAATCCTAGAACAAAATGAGAAGTTGATAACCAACTTCTAGGAGAGACATAATTAACTGCATTGATCTCGGTAGCTACGCCACCCACGGAATTTAAAGAGCCTAAAGGAGCGTGGGTCATATATTCTGCTGAGCGTCGTTCTTGCCAAGGTTGTATGTCTTTTTTCAACCTACTCAAGTCCAAACCGTTGGGGCCCCTTAGAGGTTCTAACCATGGAGCACGAAGGTCCCAAAAACGCATAGTTTCCCCTCCAAAGATAACCTCCCCAGTTGGGGAACGCATTAGATATTTACCTAAACCTGTGGGTCCTTGAGCGGATCCCACATTAGCTCCAAGACGCTGGTCTCTAACTAGAAAAGTAAATGCTTGAGCTTGAGAAGCTTCTGGCCCGGTGGGTCCATAAAACTCACTCGGATAAGCTGTATTATTGAACCATACAAAACAACAAGCGATAAAACCAAAGACAGATAAAGCAGCTAAACTATAAGACAAGTAAGCTTCTCCAGACCATACAAATGCACGGCGAGCCCATGCGAAGGGTTTGGTTAAAATATGCCAAATTCCGCCAAATACACAAATAAAACCCAACCATACATGCCCACCAATTATATCTTCTAAATCATCTACACTAACAATCCACCCTTCTCCACCAAAAGGAGATTTTAGTAAATAACCAAATATAACACTGGGACTAAGGGTCAAATTGGTAATTTTTCTTACATCTCCCCCCCCAGGGGCCCAGGTATCATATACACCGCCAAAATAAAGAGCCTTGAGTACTAGAAGAAAAGCACCTAGACCTAACAAAATTAAGTGAATACCCAAAATTGTAGTCATTTTATTTCTATCTTTCCAGACATAACCAAAGAATGGAAAAGATTCCTCAAGAGTCTCGGGTCCCAGAAGCGCGTGATAAATGCCACCGAAGCCTAAGACTGCGGAGGAAATTAGGTGAAGTACGCCAGATACAAAGTACGGAAAAGTATCTAGAACTTCCCCCCCTGGCCCTACTCCCCAACCTAGAGTAGCTAAGTGTGGAAGTAAAATCAACCCTTGTTCATACATGGGCTTTTCTGGTACGAAATGGGCCACTTCAAATAGGTTCATTGCTCCGGCCCAGAATACGATTAATCCGGCATGAGCTACATGAGCTCCAAGCAGTTTACCGGACAAATTGATAAGTCTGGCATTCCCAGCCCACCAAGCAAAGCCGGTGGTTTCTTGGTCACGACCAGCTAAAACGAAAGTTCCATTAAAGAGCGTTTCCACGTGGTAGAACCTCCTCAGGGAATATAAGATTTTCATGAGGCTGATCCTGAGCTGCCATCCACGCACGAATACCCTCGTTTAAAAGAATATTTTTGGTGTAGAAAGTCTCAAATTCAGGATCTTCCGCTGCACGGATTTCCTGGGAAACAAAGTCATAGGCACGTAAGTTCAGAGCCAAGCCAACTACGCCAATAGCACTCATCCATAAACCGGTGACGGGTACAAATAGCATAAAGAAATGTAACCAACGTTTATTGGAAAAAGCAACACCAAAGATTTGGGACCAAAAGCGGTTAGCAGTGACCATTGAATAAGTTTCTTCAGCTTGAGTTGGGTTAAAAGCACGGAAGGTATTTGCACCATCACCGTCCTCAAATAGAGTGTTTTCTACGGTCGCTCCATGAATAGCGCATAGCAGAGCCGCACCTAATACTCCGGCAACTCCCATCATATGAAATGGGTTCAACGTCCAATTATGAAATCCTTGGAAGAAAAGGATGAATCGAAATATCGCTGCTACGCCAAAACTCGGCGCAAAGAACCAACCAGATTGCCCCAGTGGATAAATAAGGAATACAGAAACAAAAACAGCAATTGGACCAGAGAATGAGATTGCATTATAAGGCCGCAATTGAACAGACCGAGCAAGTTCAAATTGGCGTAACATGAAACCTATTAGTGCAAAAGCCCCGTGGAGAGCTACAAAAGTCCATAGACCGCCTAATTGACACCAACGAGTAAAATCTCCTTGTGCTTCGGGCCCCATAGTAGCAACAAAGAGTGTGCTAAACTATTGGCAGGGGTAGAAACTGCTGCGGTTAAGAAATTACAACCTTCCAAATAGGAACTAGCCAATCCATGGGTATACCAAGAAGTTACAAAAGTTGTCCCTGTAAACCAACCCCCTAAAGCGAAATAAGCACAAGGAAAGAGCAATAGGCCAGACCATCCTACAAAAACGAAACGGTCCCTTCGTAACCAGTCATCCATAGTATCAAATAGATCATTTTCTTCTTTAGGAATTCTACCAAGGGCTATAGTCATAGTGATCCTCCTATTCAATTACTTCAACCATTTCCGAGCACCTCATATCACTTTCCAAGGCATATGATAGTTTTATTATCTGTGGACGATTTCTTTCTCGTTCAATGCCCTTTTTCAATGGTCTCGAAGAGAGAAATTTCCCATTTTTATCTATGGAGTCACAGTCACAACCGAGGTCGTGGTAAATCCATGAATTTGATTCGATTTGTTTTTCTTATACTATTTATTTGTTTTTCTTATACTATAGAAATAGAAATAAATTGTTTTTCTTATACTATAGAAAGAAATAAACCTTTGAATTCAGCATTATTCCAAGACTCCTATTTCAAAGTCTATCTTTTAAGGGAAAAATGCAAATAAAAGTAACCCTTCTTTTCCCATTCCCTCTCTATTGCATGGGTGGAAGAACTAAAATAATAGAGGATTCTGAAAAAAAAAAATGGACCTTCGAAATCCAATTTTATGTGTAGCGCAAAGGAGTTGCGATTTCTTCTTATTCCTATAGAACATCTAGTAACAAGAATATGAAATCGTAAATAGCGAAAAATTCTTGTCTTGCGCGGTCTAAGTCTAAGGAAATAAAAAAAATTCGCTTATACAATTTCATCTACATCGAATTTATATATCAGAATAGCGGATAGAGGCATCATTAAAGGAGTCAGGTCTACTTACTTTATGCTTCTTTCCAATTTTATGGTGGATTTGATAAGAACCCTTTTTGCTTTCTTGATAAATAATCGACAAAAAAAGCGTTTTTTTTATATAACCTGCTTGTTTTATTATAATTATAACAAGTCCTATATGGAAATGCCCGCTAAAGAGAAAATCTATTTGATTGTCTCTCGGCCAATATCGATTTTTAGAAAGAAAAAACAAGAATTTTCTTCTTTTTTTATTAACATTAAGAAAAAAGAATATAATTAAAATGGAATTGGCAATATAATTTTTATAGACTTTTGAAAGAAAAAAAAGGGGTTTTTTGCAACCGTTATTTCTTATTTCTTGCCTATATCATATCACGGAAACCTTTCGCTTTGGAACGTGGAGAGATGGCTGAGTGGACTAAAGCGGCGGATTGCTAATCCGTTGTACAATTTTTTTGTACCGAGGGTTCGAATCCCTCTCTTTCCGCTCCCTTGGATCATTTGGGACTTTCGAATTGGAAAGAATTCTGACCCCCGGATTTTCTCATAGATAAATGTACGAAACAAATCCAATAAGAAAAAAAAAAACTGAATTTTTACTCCTCGCGTCCAGGATTCCGTCCTGGGTCATTAGATAAGAATCCAAAGATAAAGAGTGAAACAAAGAATATCACTACTGTATAAACAAAAAGTTTGAGAGTAAGCATTACATAATCTCCAAGATTTTTTTTTAAGGAATAGATTACCAGTTTTTCCTTACCACACGGATCCACTAGGATGGTTTTTTTTTATACCTAAAAATGCAAAAAAGAATTCTTGAAAAAAATTGCAAGAATTCTTTTATAATAAGCACTCTTATCAATAGCAAAAATAGGGTTAGGTGGTTAGGTATTGTGTAGGTACCTTTAGGTACCTGCTCAACCTAGGTGCAGGGGAGTAGAAAGGCTGATCCAAATTTATTGCTGTAGCTACCCATTCAATGTAGAAGAATTTAAATTTTAGAATCGAAGGTTCATAATATAAAAATATAAAACTTCTCGGCTTTTACCCATTTTAAAATTTTTTTGGAATGAACACATCATTCAATTTGGCATACAGAGTACTAAAGATTTCATCGAAAACTTACAGCAGCTTGCCAAACAAAGGCTAATAGAAAAAAGAATAGAGGTATAACAGGCATAATATCCACGATTGGATTGAAAATAGCATAAGCTTCGGGTAATTTGGCAAAGAAAAAACTAGTAGGATAAAGAACAGAATTAAAACAGATACAGGTTAAACTAAGTATATTAGGCATAACAAGCATTTCATTCTTGTAGAGTAAATAATTGGATTTTTCTTGAGTTATTTTTTTAAGGGAAAGAAGGAAAAGGCAGATTCAAAATCTTTTTTCTTCGGACTTTCCCAAACACAAAATACCTCCTTGTATTCGCACTCTCAAATGAGAGTGGAATAAATTCGACTTTCATATAATATCTTAATAGAATTCCATGTAATGATCAATGCATTTTTTTGATTCTATATTATCCGCATGTGTAGAATACTAGCAAGAGAATATCCCTCCTTTTTTATGTAATTGAAATGGTATTGACGAATAACAAATAAACATACTAGTGTTTATTAGTGTCGCATAAAACCCGAAATGGGGCGTGGCCAAGTGGTAAGGCAGCGGGTTTTGGTCCCGTTACTCGGAGGTTCGAATCCTTCCGTCCCAGATTGTTTCTGATGAAACAAACGGTGAAATCATATAGTATTCCGTACGAGACAAAAGTTTATTAAAGAGAATAATGATATCTTATTCTTTCTCAGAAAACATAATAAAGTCTTAAGTCCAGTCAAATTGACTATCTTTATTTTCATGAAAAAATGGGATCTATCAAGCACATTCAGGATATGCCTCTACTATAAAATCACTTAGTCATATTTTTTTCTTCCTTTTGGTATTCGAGTTGAAGAAGTACGAGAATTCTATAACTACCAAAAACTTTCAATCTTTTCATTGGAATAGTTTATTTAGTTATTATAGTTAATTGTTTTTGGTACTGAAAAAATATATTACTACTAGAATTCTAATTCTAGTAATTAAATTAATTAAACTTTTTTGGAGGTTGATAGTTTATTTATTGAGGAAGAGTCAATCCTTCTTTTCTCACTTCAAGATTGATCATCTCGAGCCATCCGTTGAGGGTGGAAATTTAAGAATAAATAAGTTTTAAGCAAACTTGTTTAGTCGTCTTTTTCAAACTATGTTTCATTCATATGATAGAATTTTAATATGGGTTTAAATAAATTGGATCTTGGCGGAGGCTTCCCGGATAAATACTTACTTTCTTTTATCCATATTGCTCCATAGATAGCAAGTTTTAATTAGTATAAAAAAACTAAACCAATGACTATTCATGATTCCATCCATATTGGATCAATTCTCTATACCACTTTGCAATGAAAAGAGGAATGTTTGTTATGGTAAAACTTCGTTTAAAACGATGTGGTAGAAAGCAACGTGCGACTTGAAGGACATGATCGATTGTGGATTTTGCTATCCATCATTTTCCATAGTAATGAAAATGCTCTTGGCTCGACATAGCCTGTTCTATTCGTTCCGAACCAAATTTGCGCTGGGTTTAAGTAACATAGTACACGATGGAGCTCGAGAGGACAGAATTTTTTTTATCAAGGGAAAGAATCTAGGGTTAGTGAAAACTAATAAATTAGGCCAACTTTGTCAGTCTATCCTTAATATAGAAATAAATCGAAAGGTTAAAATAAGAAGAAAGTCCAATAAAAGTATATCAGAATCAATCCCTCTTATTAGATTTCTATAGAAGAGATAAATGCTTTATCGAAGGAAATAAGAAAAAAGGGTATGTTGCTACTCTTTTGAAAGAAAAAAATAGGAATTCCCGAAGTAATGTCTAAACCCAAGGATTTCACAAATCAAAGATAAAGGATTCCAGAACAAGTAAACACAATTTTCAATTGTCTCAACAACAGAGTTGGATTAGAATAAGGAATAAAAGTCAATTCGTTCGAAATGAGACAAAGAAAAGAGTTTAAAGACGACTCAAAAATTTTGGAAGGATTTTGCCTTCGAAGTTTGTCAGGCAAAATTAGCCCACTTGAGTCATGAGTATAAATGAAATTTGTTTTTTCTGTAAGGAAATTAATGCACGTCATAGTCTAATTTCTATTATTATCGACAGAAATTCGAATCATTTTCTCGAGCCGTATGAGGAGAAAACCTCATATACGTTTCTAGGGGGGGGCGTTGTTTATCTACATCTATCCCAATAAGCTGTCTATCGAATCGTTGCAATTGATAGTTCGATCTCGAAGAGAAGGAAGAGATCTTCAAAAAGTAGGTTTTTATGATCCGATAAAGAATCAAACTTGTTTAAATGTTCCAGCTATTCTCTATTTCCTTGAAAAGGGTGCTCAACCAACAAGAACTGTTTATGATATTTTAAGGAAGGCAGAATTCTTTAAAGAAAAAGAAAGAACTTTGAGTTAATTGAAGAACTAAATGAATCAAAAAATAGGATAGGAGAAGATTATTAGTATTCCTAGTTGTCTAATTATTTAGACACAATTTACCTCTTTTTTAATCCTATTTGGATTTATATTATATCGTGCCAATCCAACATAAGCCCCTATTTTATTTACTTTTTCTATCTAATTTGTTTTCTTACCATTGTATTTCCATTGACAAAGGTCTATTGAACAAATAGAATTTGTAGATAGATGGGTCTCTTTATCCTCACTCCATATTCAATTTTTCCGCCTACACTTCGCTCAAATGATAAGGGTGTTCCTCTTGCATGTATTCTCATACAATATAATATATATTTTTTATAATATATATTTTTTGTTAATAAAAATCGCTAAAAATAAGGAGAATTTGGCCATCGTGATTAGGGTCGCTCTTTTTTTAACTTTACTTTAGTGGAATTTCACCGGACCTGTTCGTTTTGGCATTTGAGTGTTTTTCATGGTCGATAAAAAAAATCTTTTGATGTCTTGCTAGTTCAATGTTTTGACAGAAGCGCGCGGTGTAATTCCATTGATTTTTGGATTTCGATCGTATCTAAGATCCTTTTTTTATCTGGGTTGCTAACTCAATGGTAGAGTACTCGGCTTTTAAGTGCGACTATGATCTTTTACACATTTGGATGAAACAACAAATTCGTCCAGACTCTTGGTAGAGTCTAGAAGACCACGACTGATCCTCAAAGGTAATGAATGGAAAAAATAGCATGTCGTAATAAAATCAATCTTTTTTGAATGGAATCCAAAATTACGATTTTCTGGGTCTAATGAATAAATGGATAGAGCCTGGCTCCAATTCTGGTAAAATAAAAAGCAACGAGCTGAACTTCCTAATTGGAATGATTCCCCGCTCTAATTAGACGTTAAAAATAGATTAGTGCCGGATGCGGGGAAAGGTTGGGTTTTCCTATGAGTGGACCCTTTATTTTTTCTTTTTTTTTTTAGAAATCCTAATTATTCTTGATTATGGATTGAATAAGGGATGTTATGGATTGAATGTGTAAAAGAAGCAGTATATTGATAAAGAGGCTGTATTCCAAAGTCAAAAGAGCGATTGGCCTGCAAAAATAAAAAACTTGTTCTGTTCTTTTTTTTTAATTAGAACAAACATAAACTAATTGGGTAGAAAAGGAGCAGAAAAAGATCTGTGGATTAGACTCCCTTTCTTTCCAGGGTTTGTATTAAAAATGCAACACCCTGTTCTGACCATATTGCACTATGTATCATCATTCGATAAACCGAGAAATGCTTCTTCTCTCTGATTCAAGTAGAAATACAAATGGAAAAATTCGAAGGGTATTCAGAAAAACATAAATCTCGTCAACAATACTTTGTCTACCCACTTCTCTTTCAGGAATATATTTATGCATTTGCCCACCATTATGGATTAAATGGTTCTGAACCTGTGGAAATAGTTGTTAGTTGTAATAACAAGAAATTTAGTTCACTACTTGTGAAACGTTTAATTATTCGAATGTATCAGCAGAATTTTTTGGATAACTCGGTTAATCATCCTAACCAAGATCGATTATTGGATTACAAAAATTATTTTTATTCTGAGTTTTATTCTCAGATTCTATCTGAAGGGTTTGCGATCGTTGTGGAAATCCCATTCTCGCTACGGGAATTTTTTTGTCTGAAAGAAAAAGAAATACCAAAGTTTCAGAATTTACGCTCTATTCATTCAATATTTCCCTTTTTAGAAGACAAATTTTTGCATTTGGATTATCTATCACATATAGAAATACCCTATCCTATCCATTTGGAAATCCTGGTTCAACTCCTTCAATACCGTATCCAAGATGTTCCATCTTTGCATTTATTGCGATTCTTTCTCAACTATTATTCGAATTGGAATAGTTTTATTACTTCAATGAAATCCATTTTTTTTTTTCAAAAAGAAAATAAAAGACTATTTCAATTCCTATATAACTCTTATGTATCAGAATATGAATTTTTTTTGTTGTTTCTTCGTAAACAATCTTCTTGCTTACCATTAGCATCTTCTGGAACTTTTCTGGAACGAATCCACTTTTCTAGGAAGATGGAACATTTTGGGATAATGTACCCTGGTTTTTCTCGGAAAACCCTATGGTTCTTTATGGATCCTCTTATGCATTATGTTCGATATCAAGGAAAGGCAATTCTTGCATCAAAAGGCACTTTTTTTTTGAAGAAGAAATGGAAATGCTACCTTATCAATTTCTGGCAATATTATTTCTGTTTTTGGACTCAGCCGCGAAGAATCCATATAAACCAATTAGCAAACTCTTGCTTCGATTTTATGGGGTACCTTTCAAGTGTACAAAAAAGTTCTTTGTTAGTAAGGAATCAAATGCTGGAGAATTCATTTCTAATAGATACTCGAATGAAAAAATTCGATACCATAGTCCCCGCTACTCTCCTCATAGGATACTTATCAAAAGCTCAATTTTGTACTGGATCGGGGCATCCTATTAGTAAACCCATTTGGACAGATTTATCAGATTGGGATATTCTTGATCGATTTGGTCGGATATGTAGAAATCTTTTTCATTATCATAGTGGATCTTCGAAAAAACGGACTTTGTATCGACTAAAGTATATACTTCGACTTTCATGTGCTAGAACTTTAGCTCGTAAACATAAAAGCACGGTACGAACTTTTATGCAACGATTGGGTTCGGCATTTTTAGAAGAATTTTTTATGGAAGAAGAGCAAGTTTTTTCTTTGATGTTCACCAAAACAACTCTTTTTTCTTTCTGTGGATCACACACTGAGCGTATTTGGTATTTGGATATTATACGTATCAATGACCTGGTCAACCCTCTTAATTAATCATTAGACGAAATTAAGAAACAGGAAAGGGTTGATAAATGATCAAGAAAAAACTTTTCTATTTTTCATTCTGAAATGTTCTTTTTATTATAATAAAGAGTAGGTGAATCAACTTACTAATTAAAAAAATTAGTAGAACTTCCTCTTTGGAATAGAAATTGGCTATTTCTACATAGGGAAAGTCGTGTGCAATGAAAAATGCAAGCACGATTTGGGGAGGGATTTTTCTCTATTGTAACAAGGAAGAATTATCTACTCCATCCGACTAGTTCCGGGTTCGAGTCCCGGGCAACCCATATAGAAAAGACCCATCAAAGTTTTTCACTTTGACTCACTTCATTTACAAATACAAAATTATTGGTTTGGTTAATTTAGTTATATGGATAGCTAATCTTTGGGCTGACTTGGTTGACATTGGTATATAGTCTATGTTATACTGTTAAATAACAAGCCTTCTATTATCTATATTCTAGTTAATACGTGTGCTTGGGAGTCCTTGCAATTTGAATAAACCAAGATCTTACCATGACTGCAATTTTAGAGAGACGCGAAAGTACAAGCCTGTGGGGTCGCTTCTGCAACTGGATAACTAGCACTGAAAATCGTCTTTACATCGGATGGTTCGGTGTTTTGATGATCCCTACCTTATTGACCGCAACTTCTGTATTTATTATCGCCTTCATCGCTGCCCCTCCAGTAGATATTGATGGTATTCGTGAGCCTGTTTCTGGTTCTTTACTTTATGGAAACAATATTATCTCTGGTGCTATTATCCCTACTTCTGCGGCGATCGGATTGCACTTTTACCCAATTTGGGAAGCTGCATCTGTTGATGAGTGGTTATACAATGGTGGTCCTTATGAGCTAATTGTTCTACACTTCTTACTTGGTGTAGCTTGTTATATGGGTCGTGAGTGGGAACTTAGTTTCCGTCTGGGTATGCGTCCTTGGATTGCTGTTGCATATTCAGCTCCTGTTGCAGCTGCTACTGCTGTTTTCTTGATTTACCCTATTGGTCAAGGAAGCTTTTCTGATGGTATGCCTTTAGGAATCTCTGGTACTTTCAACTTTATGATTGTATTCCAGGCAGAGCACAACATCCTTATGCATCCATTCCACATGTTAGGTGTAGCTGGTGTATTCGGCGGTTCCCTATTCAGTGCTATGCATGGTTCCTTGGTAACCTCTAGTTTGATCAGGGAAACTACTGAAAATGAATCCGCTAATGAGGGTTACAAATTTGGTCAAGAGGAAGAAACTTATAATATTGTGGCTGCTCATGGTTATTTTGGCCGATTAATCTTCCAATATGCTAGTTTCAACAACTCTCGTTCTTTACACTTCTTCTTGGCTGCTTGGCCTGTAGTAGGAATCTGGTTCACTGCTTTAGGTATTAGTACTATGGCTTTCAACCTAAATGGTTTCAATTTCAACCAATCTGTAGTTGATAGTCAAGGTCGCGTTATTAATACTTGGGCTGATATCATCAACCGTGCTAACCTTGGTATGGAAGTAATGCACGAACGTAATGCTCACAACTTCCCTCTAGACTTAGCTGCTGTTGAAGTTCCATCTATTAATGGATAAGGTTTTTCTGCTAACATATAAGAATTTTTGAAGACAGAAATACCCAATATCTTGTTCTAGCAAGATATTGGGTATTTCTGTCTTTATTTTGAATCTTTTTTTCTTCTTAATCTTTCTATTCAGAATTCAGTTAACGACGAGATTTAGTATCCTTTCTTGCATTTTCATAACTCGTGAAATGCCGAGTAGGCACGAATTCCCCCAATTTGCGACCTACCATAGGATTTGTTATGTAAATAGGTATATGTTCCTTTCCATTATGAATCGCGATTGTATGGCCAACCATTGTGGGTAGAATGCTAGATGCCCGGGACCACGTTACTATTGTTTCTTTCTCCTCCTTCATATTGACCTTTTCTATCTTTGCCAATAAATGATGAGCTACAAAAGGATTCGTTTTTTTTCGTGTCACAGCTGATTACTCCTTTTTTCCTTTTTAAAGAGTGGCATTCTATGTCCAATATCTCGATCGAAGTACGGAGGTCAGAATAAATAGAATAATGATCAATGGAAAAAAGAAAAAAATCCTTTAGCTGGATAAGGGGCGGATGTAGCCAAGTGGATCAAGGCAGTGGATTGTGAATCCACCATGCGCGGGTTCAATTCCCGTCGTTCGCCCATCGCATTATTGCAAATTCCAAAAATGCAATTTTCCATATTCCTAGTTACGTATTTACTTACGGCGACGAAGAATAAAACTATCGCTATATTTTTTCCTTTTCCTAGTTCTTCTTCCAAGCGCAGGATAACCCCAAGGGGTTGTGGGTTTTTTTCTACCAATGGGAGCTTTCCCTTCACCGCCCCCATGGGGGTGGTCCACAGGGTTCATAACTACCCCTCTTACTACGGGGCGTTTACCTAGCCAACACTTAGATCCGGCTCTACCCAAACTTTTTTGGTTCACCCCAACATTACCCACTTGTCCGACTGTTGCTAAGCAGTTTTGGGATACTAAACGGACCTCCCCAGATGGTAATCTTAAAGTGGCCGATTTACCCTCTTTTGCAATGAGTTTCGCTACAGCACCTGCTGCTCTAGCTAATTGCCCACCCCTTCCACGTGTGATTTCTATGTTATGCATGGCCGTGCCTAAGGGCATATCGGTTGAAGTAGATTCTTCTTTTCTCTCAAAAAACCCCTTCCCAAACTGTACAAGCTTCTTCCAAAGCATACGGCTTTCTAGATGTATATGACGATCTCTAGACAGATGGATCTTATATGAATCATATGATGAAGTACCACATGAGTGGATATATAGGAAAGGAATCCAAATCTGCCGAATCGCTCATGTTATGATCTTCTACATCCTAGGTCTCTGCGTTCCGTCATCTGGCTTATGTTCTTCATGTAGCATTCAGATCGAATGACTCTATGAAATTACGTCGATACTTCCACATATTATGGGTAACGTAGGAGACATCCCTATTTTCCCCCGGGGGTCTTAATTACCACTGCTTAGCTTTCAATTTGCCTCTGACCATCAAATTAAATGTGAATAACCCGTCCTCCTCTCTTTGAAACAAGGGGCGCTTCCGGTTCTGTGCGTGCTTCAAACAATTTTGTCTTCTCCATATTACCATATCTCTAGAGCCAATAATTTTCTATGAGGAACTACTGAACTCAATCACTTGCTGCCGTTACTCAACAGTTTTCTGTTGAGGTCTATCCCGTAGAGGTAGTCAAATTGGATCAGTGATCGATTTCTAGGTTTCGTCGTAAACCTAATTGGTTACTTCCAATTACGTAAATCAATAGTTCAAACCGCACTCAAAGGTAGGGCATTTCCCATTGATATAGGAACTTTTGTACCAGAAACAATAGTATCTCCAATTATAGCCCCTCTGGGATGTAAAATATATCTCTTCTCACCATCCCCATAGTGTATGAGACAAATGTATGCATTTCGATTAGGGTCGTATTCTATGGTTACGATTCTACCAGATATGTCTTTTTGATTCCGTCGAAAATCTATTTTACGGTATAGGCGCTTATGACCTCCCCCTCTATGCCTTGCGGTAATGATTCCTCTGGAATTACGACCTTTACCACAACGGTGCCGTCCATGGATCAAATTATTTCGTGGATTGGATTTCACTTGCCTGTCTACGGTTCCCTTGCGTGTGCTCGGGATAGGTGTTTTGTATAAATGTTTCGCCGTATTATTAAGTATTCTCCTTTAGTTTTTTTCTCTATCTAGAAGTGGAATAGAATAACCCGGTTGAAGGGTAATGATCATACGTCTGTAATGCATTGTATGGCCCAGAATAGGTCCTATTCTTCTACCTTTTCCAGGTAGTCGATGGCTATTCACAGCTACCACCTTAACACCAAAGAAGAGTTCGACCCAATGCTTTATTTCTGTCTTAGTGAATCCCGATTCGACATTAAAAGTATATTGATTCTTTCCCAATAAACGAAGACTTTTTTCTGTAAATACTGCGTATTTGATTCCATCCATAAATCGACTTTCCCTCCTATGCTCTGAGTTCCAGTATCGATAAGAATTCGAGTTCTTATTGTTCTTATGTTATGGTATGAATATACCATACCAATTCGTTATGTATGGATGATGGATGAGATTCCATGGATAGAGAGCCAGTTCCAATAGACTTATGGAATGTTCCCGTTCGTGTGCATCCAGCAGGAATTGAACCCGCAAATTTACCAATTATGAGTTGGGCGCTTTAACCATTCAGCCATGGATGCTTAACAGGGATCATCGTACATCGTAAATAACCAATTTTCATATAGAAAGACATATCATAGAAAAATGAAATCGAAAATATTCCGAGATGGCAAATATTCGGAGATGACTATGAAAACACCTCTCTGGATCCTCGAATTGAAAGAGAGATTGAGAGGGATCAAGAATCCTAATTCTCGCTATTTGGAATGGATCCAATTCTATTGAGTCTGACTCATAGTGATCATTTCTCTTTAGCAAAGAATGACCTTGGTTATCAAAGGATTGAACAACCGGGATCCATTTACTTATGATACCTAGTTGGCATTGATAACAAGGATCTAATGAATTATGAGTTTAATAGATCCTCTTTAGCAGAAAGACGTATATTCCTTGCTCATTATCAGACAATCACTTATTCCCAAACCTCGTGTGGGACTAATCGTTTTCATTTACCATCTCATGGAAAACCCTTTTCGTTCCGCTTAGCCCTATCGGGTATTTTAGTGATAGGTTCTGTAGGAACTGGACGATCCTATTTGGTCAAATACCTAACGAAAAATTACGATTTTCCTTTCATTAAGGTACGAGGGCTTCTTATTCCACAAGAACGAAAGCACCTTTTCATTCTTTCATATACTAGGGGTTTTTACTTGGAAAAGACAATGTTCCATACTAAAGGATTCGGGTCCATAACCACGAGTTCCAGTGCACTAGATCTTGTAGCACTTAGCAACGAAGCCCTATCCATTAGTATTCCACATAAGAAATCCATTCTAGAAAAAAATACAATTAGATTAGCTCTTCATAGACAAACTTGGGGTTTGCGAGCCAAGGTAAGATCGGCTCGGGATCATGGGACCCTTTTCTATCAGATAGGAGGGGCTCTTGTACAAAATAGACTTACTAAGTAATAACCCCATAGAATCTATCTATATAAAGATAAAGAGGCAATCGTGTCAGGAAGCGGGTTTTTCTTTGGCCAAAAGGTACTTCGAACTTGGAACGAGCATGAAGAGATTAACGAGACTTCTTTCTCTTTTGAGTTTTTCTGGCGGACCTGCCGCGCAAGATCTTTGGTCTTCCCCTGGAACCGATGAAAAAAAGTGGATCGCTTCTTATGTACTCGCTCAGAATGATTCTTCTCTATCTATAGTTCATGGCCTATTAGAAGTAGAAGGTGCTCTGGTGCAATCCTTACCGACAGAAAAAGATTGCAGTCAGGTTGATAATAGTCGAGTGACATTACTTCGTCGGTCCGAACTAAGGAATCTGTTAGAAATGTTTTGAAATGGATATTGTTCTCTCTTTGATCAGGGATTGCTATATGAAAAGAAGTGGAGTTTGAAAAAGGGAACGGAATGCTCAAACCGGAACTGCTAGAGGAACGAATTTTCAATAGCATAACTTGGGCTCCTAGAATATGGCGCCCTTGGGACAATCTATTTGATTGCAGGGTTTTGTTCCGAAGCAAAGATATCCGCGGAGGCCGGTTCGTTCGTCCTATTCTGATATTCAGGACCAAGAGGTACTGGATTCTCTTTCGGATAGGCCCTGAAAGGAGAAGAAAGGCTGAAATGCCAACGGACCTCTGTCTATTCTCTAATTCACCCGATCCGATAGTACCCGTTTTTGGAACGTCCAGTGCCAAAGTCACTGAATGGGTAAGTCACCAATCCAATCCCTTTGACAAATCGGATGT
>NW_028260847.1:0-5000 GCF_056163025.1 Triticum urartu | reverse complement strand
AAAGAATGAATAAAATCTCCCCAAGTAGGATTCGAACCTACGACCAGTCAGTTAACAGCCGACCGCTCTACCACTGAGCTACTGAGGAACAAGGGGGGATTCGACCTCCTAGAGTTCAACTCCCGCTCTCAACCCATGAACAATATGAGTCCGAAGCTTCTTTCGTAACTCCCATAATTTCTTCGTAGTGGCTCCGTTCCATGCCTCATTTCATAGGGAAGCCCAAAGTGGCTCTATTTCATTCTATTTCACTTCCTAGCACTTCCTATCATTTAATATCCATCCCTTTGGTCTTATTGACATAAGAGATGTCATTTATAGTCTATCTCTTTCTATATATGGAAAGTCAAGAAATTCTCATCGAAACATCGAGAAATTGTGCATATAGAAAACTCTAAAGAAAGAAAAAAAGGAGACCCATGCCATGATTTTCAAATCTTTTCTATTTAGTAGTCTAAGTTTCTCGATGAGGATAATTAATTCGGTCGTTGTGGTCGGACTCTATTATGGATTTCTGACTACATTCTCCATAGGTCCCTCTTAGAT
Organism: Triticum urartu; assembly: GCF_056163025.1. Taxonomy (NCBI): domain Eukaryota; kingdom Viridiplantae; phylum Streptophyta; class Magnoliopsida; order Poales; family Poaceae; genus Triticum; species Triticum urartu. Next base: position 4,454 of record NW_028260847.1, on the reverse strand, counting down.
CTTCTTTCTCCAATCTTGGATTAGGGAAGAAGGAGATATTCGCGACTACTGGCGATTTCATTATGGGGCAGCTCATGATCTTCATATCGATCTATTATCCACCTCTGTATCTATTCTTTCTTAGCTAAACAGGTGGAAGATCTATCCAATTTGGTTATATTATATCATGGACTCGAAAAACGGATCTGAATTTGACTGAAATGCACGATCTTCACAGGTATCACTTTTCACGATACCTAAAAGGTGGAATAGCGATTTTCGAACCATTTCCTATAAGAGAATGGTTTCCATTACTTTGAGAAATGGATTCTTATATCAAACTATAGCTATTGCATTAAAGAAGAAAAGAAACTAATAGAAGTCGAAGACGCGGAATGATAGTGAATAGAGAGAAAGATTCTTCTGATTTTCTTGTTTCTATCTACTAGACGCCGTAGAGAATTGAGAATTTTCATGTCTTTCAATTCTCGTACTCGTAATTGGAAAGTTATGGAAGGAGACCCATCATTTTGCAATGAAAACAACATATAAAACTCTGGACAATTTCGAAATCAGGCCAAGCGTCTTAATACATATGCAAAAAAATTCATTATTGGCCCACCATTGATTAGAAGATTTAGCTTGTATGAATCGCTATTGGTTTGATACGAATAATGACAATCGTTTCAGTATGTTAAGGATACAGATGTATCCACAATTCATTTAGAGTTACTTAATAGTCTATTTCTTATACCATATCTCTATCCCGTGAAATTCTCGAGCCAAAAGATGGATGCATATGCTGTGTTTCATTTTGCTAAATGATATCAATTAAATGGTGTATCAATTCCATAAATTGCATATAGCAATAAATAAATCAGCAAAATTCTTTCTAATATTTTAGATAGAAGAAACATTTCTTCTATCTAAAATATTAGAAAGAATGTACCCTTCTATCCAAATCCAATTTGCATCGATAAAATAAATCCAAATTCCAGTAGTAGATGAATAATTGCAAATTTGTGTGTGTACGAGATTAGAATAACTTCAAAATAACTGACATAATTTTGTATTTTTCCTGATCAGAAAAATACATGAAAAAGAAAGGAGGTAGAAAAATTTTTGGATTTATGGTTAAAGAAGAAAAAGAAGAAAACAGGGGTTCTGTTGAATTTCAAGTATTCAGTTTCACCAATAAGATACGGAGACTTGCTTCACATTTGGAATTACACAAAAAAGATTTTTCATCGGAAAGAGGTCTACGAAGACTTTTGGGAAAACGTCGACGTTTGCTGGCTTATTTGGCAAAGAAAAATAGAGTACGTTATAAGAAATTAATCGGTCAGTTGAATATTCGGGAGCAGTAATTTAATCGTTCAAATTTTTTTCTTGTTTTATTATTTTTTTAGTAGTCTTATAGTAGTCTTAGATTTTTCATTTTGATGAGCCTCGCTTTGAGGAATTCATGGAATAATCCATTTTCATGGAATAATGAATTAAGGAAGAAAGGATATGAGTCTACCGCTTACAAGAAAAGATCTCATGATAGTCAATATGGGCCCTCAACACCCATCAATGCATGGTGTTCTTCGACTGATCGTTACTCTCGATGGTGAGGATGTTATTGATTGTGAACCCATATTAGGGTATTTACACAGAGGAATGGAAAAAATCGCGGAAAACCGAACTATTATACAATACTTACCTTATGTAACAAGGATATAGAGAGATTGTAGAAAGGGGATAGGATAGTTATTTTTGCAAGAGACTTGTTGTAAATTCCTTAACTTAAGAAAGAAAAAAGAATAAAAACACAGATACATAACATAAAAAAAAGAATAAATAAGACGAGATTCGACCTCCCCCTACATATTTAATTTCCTCTCCTATACAAAAACTAGCAAGACCCACTCCATTGGTAATTCCATCAATAACACCCTTATCAAAAAACTCCGTGAGTTCGGTTAACCCTCTTATACCGAGGGTAAAGACCCTAGTATAGAAAATATCTATATAACCACGATTATATGACCAACTGTATATATTTTTTTTTACTTGATCTAAAAATTCTTTTTTAGGATTTCCTTTGTAAAAAGAGTTTATTAAATCCAAATTCTGAAAAAAAGAATAAGCGGATCCATAGAAGATATATGCTATGAATAAACCAAAGATAGCTAGACTTACAGAAGAAATTGCATTAGTAATAAATTCATATGAATTTACAAAAGAATTAGAACTTTCCTGGGTAAAGTTTATTGAGGGAGTTAACCACTTGATAATATGGTTAACTCTGCTATTCCATTACCAATTCCTCCATTATCAAAAGAGATTCCTATGAATCCAATGAACAAAGTGAAAAGTAGTAATATAAGAAGAGGAAATAACATAGTATTTCCCGTTTCATGCGGATAGGCAAAAGTTTTTTTAGCCCCAAAAGACGTAGTAAAGGATCCTATCCTATTTCTTGTATTACCTTGAATTTTTGGTATATTTTGTGAAAAAAAAGAAACTCCACTCTTCGTTGTTGATAAAACGAAATCCCTATTCACTCCTTTGGGTATCCTTTTTCCCCATAAGGATATTGAATACAAGGAACTCTCTTTAGTGCTACTGTAATTTTGAAAATGAACACGCAAATACCCATCAAATGTAAGTAAATATATCCGAAACATATAAAAGGCAGTTAATCCTGCAGTAAAGGAGGCTATTATTCCAAAAAAGGGCGAATACAACCAACTATTACTAAGGATTTCATCTTTGGACCAGAAGCAAGCAAGAGGTGGAATACCACAAAGAGAAAGTGTACCCCATAAAAAAGTAGTTCTTGTGATTGGAATGTATTTTCTTAAACCGCCCATAAGAACCATATTTTGACTTTTATCTGGTGAATATCCAACAAGAGGTTCCATTGAATGAATAACGGATCCGGATCCCAAGAACAATAAAGCTTTTGAATAAGCATGAGTGATCAAATGGAATAAAGCAGCTTGATAAGAACCTATACCTAGAGCTAACATCATATAACCCAATTGAGACATTGTAGAATAGGCTAAGCTTCTTTTAATATCTCTCTGAGCAAGAGCTAAAGTAGCTCCTAAGAATAGTGTTATTGTACCTACTAAAGAAATAAAACTCATTATCAAAGGTAAAGATATGAAAAGAGGAAGAAGTCGAGCTAGAAGAAAAATTCCCGCAGCAACCATAGTTGCTGCGTGTATAAGAGCCGAAATAGGAGTGGGCCCTTCCATAGCATCGGGTAACCATACGTGAAGAGGGAATTGTGCGGATTTCGCAACTGCACCAAGGAATAATAAAAAAGCACACAAAGTAGTAAGTAAAGAGTTAATTCCATTATTAGGAATCCAGTTATTAGCTATTTTGAACAAATCCCTAAACTCTAAACTACCTGTTATCCAAAAAAAACCTAAAATTCCTAATAATAGACCAAAATCCCCTACACGATTAGTTACAAAAGCTTTTTGACAAGCACTCGCTGCGATTGGTCGTGTAAACCAAAAGCCTATCAATAAATAAGAACACATTCCCACGAGTTCCCAAAAAAAATAAATTTGTATCAAATTGGAGCTAGTAACCAATCCCAACATGGAAGTATTGAAAAAACTTATATAAACAAAAAATCTCAAATATCCTTCATCGTGAGACATATAACCATCACTATAAATAAGAACCAGGATTCCTACAGTAGTAATTAGTATTAACATAATAGAAGTAAGTGGGTCAATCAAGTATCCAAATTCTAAAGAAAAATCATTATTGACGGTCCAAGACCATAGATATTGATAGATCGAACTTCCATTTATTTGTTGAATAGACAGTTGAACTGAGAATACCATAGCTATACTTAAGAGTAAAACACTAGGAAAAGCCCATATGCGACGAAGATTTTTTGTTGCTGTCGGAATAAGAATAAGGCCAAATCCCATTGACATAATAACTGGAAGTGGGAGAAGAGGGATTACCCATGCATATTGATATGTATGTTCCATAAGAAAAGAAATTGCAATTTTTACTTCAATTTTTACTTCAATTTTTCTATAAAATTGTTTCCGATTCACCAAACCAATTCTTATCTCTTTCTGAAAGAATAAATAAAAAGAATAAGAAAAAATACTGAAATTCTTAATTTTTCCAAAATTTATCTCATTGAAATAATTAAAAATTAAGAATGGGTTTAGTTGGTTAAATTAAAAAAGTTAATAAAATAACTAGGTAACGAAGTTATTTTATTAACTAAATAAAGATATTTATAAAATAAAAAAAAAAAAGTGGAATCATTTTACTTTCTATTCATAATTCATTTTTATATTTCTTTAAAACAAAGATGAAACAGCTCTCTTGTTCCATAATTAACTGATTGAGTGAATTCCAATGAAAACCTATGTTTATAAGAAATTATCGAATAGTCCTTACTTCATATAGAACTAAAATTCTAATGACTATAAATTACCTAAGTT
>NW_028260846.1:12500-36368 GCF_056163025.1 Triticum urartu | reverse complement strand
GATCTGGATCTTTAATTGTTGGAAACTTGTCAAGTTCTTCTGCCAAGGCTTGATTAATGAACCTACAAAATCCCTCGAATTGGATCTGACTAAATCCGGGTATTGTGGACATTCCCTCGTTTCCATTCCGGAGCATCTTAATCTTAAGTTTCCTGTTTATCAAAGAAAAATTCCATTATCAGCTCACTCTTCATCAATCCCTATGGATCGATCTAGCAATCATGGAATCTATATTCTGTTTACTGAATCACATGAAATTCTAGGGAACTCCACATACGTATTTCATATATGTATTTCATACATATGAATAGAGACCATTTGGACGAAAGTTCGAGTTTGCCAGGGGTACAAATGAAATGAAAATGAATTGATAAAACATTCCTACAAAAAAAATTCTGCCACTTATACTTTATGTTATGATATTCTAATCAGATTGGATGGCAAAGATTTCTCATTTTATCTCCTTTCTATGAATGTAATAAAGCCGTAATATAATATACTAGAAAGTTTGACTTTACTTCGATTTAGAATAGCGTGCTTACTTTAATTTCTCAAAATAATTTGAGGGTTCTTTTTTATTTCGGATCGGAGTAGTATAATTGCTAGAAAATTCAGTATTTCATTGTGGAATTCTAAAATAAAGTAAGTCCCCTTTTTTAAGTACATGCCAATCTAGTTATCCACCTCTCCCCATATCCATGCTTTTCTTTTATCGTAATTTCACTTGGGTACGCCAAGATAGTCAGGTTATACTCTATATCAGAGCAAATTTCCTTTTTTTATTCAAGATATTTAATTTAATACTTTGAAAAATTAAAGCATGATTCCCCATAGAGATATGTACATAAAGGGGATCTTTGGATAATAATGCTGTTCGGACCTAAAGTTTACCTATACACGGATTAAGCATAAAGCCATAATATTTTATTATGCCATTGAAGGGGGGGGGAGATAATACCGATTTAAGAGTAGTTCACTACTGCAATAAAAAAAAGAGAATTCTAGTTAACGGTTCCAATTTATTCTGAATTTTGCAGCCTGTGAATAGAAATCCACTTTTTCTTCTTTTTCATCTCAATAGAAAGAAATGGGAAGTTTTATTGTGTTAACAATGTATGTTTTAAGATAGAATCTATCGAGGAGAATAATAGAAACTGGATCAAAAAAAGCAGGAATAGATTTTTTGAAAAAGATTGGAAAAAAGTAAGTAGAATTATATTCAAAATAAAAGGGCTTTTCGTAAGAAAACGTGGATGAATACTTGCTGTTTTCTAGATTTTTGATCGGATTTTTTGGCGGCATGGCCAAGCGGTAAGGCAGGGGGACTGCAAATCCTTTATCCCCAGTTCAAATCTGGGTGCCGCCTGATCAATAAAATACTTAGGTTTTTTTTATAGTGCTGATCGAATTCGATAAATTTTTACTTCGCATAAGTTCGGGCAAGAGAGTAACTGGGCCTGCCGATACTGGGTTTAGAGAAACCATACCATAGTTCTATCCTCAAACTAGGGTTAGGGTTTGTTTTGACGGTAGTGGCCAAAATGGTTATCAATAGGGGTGAGGTAGTGTTTCCTTATTCTTTTATTATATGAATTTGAATTGGTTCTTAATTGAGATTCGATTTGATAATTTTAAAATACGAGGATAAGATGTCAGAAATCTTGGTATCCAAAGAAAGGTCCCTAAGGGGCATTCTTTTTTTTTTTTCAATCTAAGATTCAAGAAGGGACTCCACGAAAGAATATCAAGACTTACTAATTATTATACATTTTTTTATCGTACATCTTATGTTACCTACATACACTAAAGTAAGGACTACTTAATTCTAACGAGAATCAGATTAAATAGGTCGATCAAAAATCAATTTAGGAGTTGTATTATGGATAAAATCTCTTCATTCTTTCATAGAATGATACAAAGCAAGGCTGCAGGGTTTAGGTCAAAAATAAACATTAGGTAAGGTAGGTATCCAATAAATATTTATCTATCGATAATTTTATGGTATATTCGGGCGTCCTTTGCTTAAAAAAAAAAAAAAGAGTAACAAAAGGAATAAAAAATCTTCCTATTCCCGCTTCTTCTATTCAGGACATCATTCCCGTACTCTTTCTTTTTTAAGGAAAAAAGGGCTATAGTATCTCGTATTTTTAATGCTCTCTAATTCTACCAGAATTCCTATAAGAATTTGTTAGGAGTAAATTCCTTGAACTGATTGATCCATGGCCTTAGGGCGGAATCCCTTTTTGACTCTGTACCCTTGATTCCACTATGATTATTGATCAATAGTAGAATAATCCCTTCATAGAAATAGGAGACATAATTTAGATGGATATAGTAAGTCTCGCTTGGGCTGCTTTAATGGTAGTCTTTACATTTTCTCTTTCACTAGTAGTATGGGGAAGGAGTGGACTCTAGGGATACTACTAATTGATTAAGTAATCAAATTGTTGTATCAATTCTTTTCTTTAATGGATCATTTTGCATTAATCATTTTGTCAAACGTTATTCTTTAATCTTTTTCTTTAGTTTTGTTTCACTCCTGTAAGAAAACTCTTGTATTGTAAGTTGTAATGTAAGAAAGAGCCATTATACCAATTCAGAATTTCTACTAGAAATGACGAATGGTTAAAAAAAGTTCTATACATAAGAAAATTAGACTTTCTTCCACGGAACTATTCACGGCATATCACACATTTTCCATTTCCTTTTACTTTTTACTATAGTCTATTCTTCATATTATTTTTCTTTCCTTCCATGGATTCTTTGGTCAAGAATTGTCTTAGATTTTTTTATTTTGACCTGATTGAAATTAAGTGGATGCAATGAAAAAAGAAATTGAATTAGACTACTTAACTATTTCAATCTACTAATCTATTCTATGTAGATTCAAAGATAATATAATAGAAAGAATCTAAAGTGTCGTAGAAAAAACTATATGTAGTTCTTTCTACCACACTTTAAGATTCCAACCAGATCCTTTCATTTAAGACTTGGATTTTTTTTTATTTAATCCCTTTTTAATTTCTTCAATGATTAATTGGAATTCCAATTAATTATTTTGGCTGACTGTTTTTACATAAATAATAAGTAAAAAAGAAGTAGGAACTAGAATGAACAGTGCAGTAGCAATAAATGCGAGAATATTGACTTCCATAACCTCTTTATTTTTTATTTTCACAATAACTCGGGATGTAATCCCATGGAGAGGAAAAAGGGGTATCTTGTAAATTCAAGGGTAGGGCTTGCATTCTGATAATACTGAATCAATTCAATATTATGAATATCGGATCTATCAAATCAATTCATGGATGAGAGTTATATTTCACGGATGAGAGTTATATAGTATAACATAGGAAGATCCTCTATCCACACTAAGACCAAAATGGGTTTTTTGATTGGATTAGGAATTCCCTCTTTTTTAATCCTTTTCTACTTTTTCTTTTCTATATCTCTAACCCACGAGCTTTCTTAATCTTATACTTTCTTAATCTTATACAATTTCCCTTCCTTTTTCTTATAGTTATACATACAATTATGTATGTATTATATGACCAACTTTCACTTTCTATGGGTCACATAGACATCCAAATAAGCAGTAGAAGTGAGATGGGGAAAAGAGGTCTGAAATAAAAAGGGAATACGATTTATGTATGGATTCCGGTAAAATACCGGTACTCTATTCCATAAGAGTGGAATAGGAAATTAAGATGAGGATGGTATCATCATAAAGAAAGATAGAGTAATATAATATCCTAAATTCTACTAATCCACATATCGTATGTGTGTCTTTCTTTATCGATTGGGAGTAGTGAAAAAAAAATTCCTATATGCCCTCCCTCCCTCTTTAATGAGAGATGCAAAATAAAAAAGTGAAGTAAGGGTGCCCTGTGGGTATTTGATCTTGCTCCCTGCCCCTTTTTTTCATGGAAAAAGGAAATATCAATTTCTCCATTCATTGAACCCTAGTTCGGGACTGACGGGGCTCGAACCCGCAGCTTCCGCCTTGACAGGGCGGTGCTCTGACCAATTGAACTACAATCCCCGCGGGGTGTATGGCATACCCATTCTTAAATAGAACCATAAGAAGATTCGATTCGTCTTTCGTACTCTAAGAAATAGACGAATCATATACTACATACCCACATATTATATTATACGTGGGTATAGTGAGAGTGACATAACTAGTATGTCGTGATTTTTTATCACTAAAAATGGATAATAATCCAGCCTTCAATAAGAAAAACTCTTTTGTTTGTAAGAAAGGAATGAGAGAGATATGGATTAGAAAAAAAAATTTCCCTTTTTTCTTTATCTTTTATTTCTATAGATCAGACATTTTATTTTATGGAAGAAAAACAAAAGGATTTAGTTCATACTCACGAAGCCCTAGATTTTTGGTTTGGGCCGAGCTGGATTTGAACCAGCGTAGACATTGTCAACGAATTTACAGTCCGTCCCCATTAACCACTCGGGCATCGACCCAGGAAGAATTTATTCTAGGGTTTTTGCTAATCTATGATTAACCTCCTTTCATAATACTCCCTACCCCCAGGGGAAGTCGAATCCCCGCTGCCTCCTTGAAAGAGAGATGTCCTGAACCACTAGACGATAGGGGCATCACTAGACGATAGGGCCATATACAACCGCTCGTGATTATACTATAATCATAGTATGAGCAGTTTTTTGGAATTGTCAATATACTCGAAAAGTATAAATAGATCCAAAGCAAAGAGTTTTTCCAACTTTTCTGTTATGTTTTCATCTAGGATTTTTTTTAGTTGATCGTTATAGATTAATTCTCCGTGCTTCATTTAGTGTTCATACCAAAAATGCATCCATCCCGCACTAAGTCATAAAATTCTCTAAAAATATAGAGAAAGTTTCAAAAACAAAGAAAAAAAGTGAATCAATTTAGTAGAAAAGTACTCTATCAGATTCGAACCAACGACTTACGTCTTAGCACGAGATTACTCTACCACTAATTTAAAAAGCCCTTTATCGGATTTGAACCGATGACTTATGCCTTACCATGGCATTACTCTACCACTGAGTTAAAAGGGCTTTTTATTTAATTCAAAAATTAGCCACTTGGATTTCCCATTATGGGTCTACTGCATAATGTACATATTATATATATAATATATAGAGATAGAGAGAGAGACATTATGTAGAGATTGTATATGTATATATCGATATCTTGAGAGCTCAAAATAAAATTAATAAAAAAAAACATACCCTACATAACATATCCAACTCTTCTTGGTTCAGGGTTTTCCGTTTCCGAAGACTAGTAAAATAGGCGGATTCTGGAACCCCAAGGATTCAACGGTATATGGATATGGAAAATATAAGATTTCCGATCCTAGCGGGAAAAGGCGGGGAACAGATACCCAATAGGATATAGGATCCTTGGGAGGAACTTTTGGTAATGGCCTTGATCCTCTATGCTATTTTTTATGTGTTCTTAGTTCTATTGAACTTTTTGCATTCTTTTAAACAAGAATCTAATAAACTAGAATTGAGTCAGTGGAAAAAAGGAGAGAGAGGAAAGTGTTAAATGGAGAGAGTCGACTAATCAGAGACTTTTAGGATCTTCTTTACATCAGGTAAATCTGTCGGCCCTGTCCGTTTTTTTCTTTAAGTTACGACTCTTTGCTGCTTACTTCTATCAAGCCATAGGGAAAGTCTATGATGAATTTGGAAAACTCATCTCACTCTTACTCTATGGCTCGGACTTAATGGGGGAAGAAAACATCTTCCATAATTTCTTTTTTGTTCAATTCTGGACAAAAAAGAAAAGGAAAAAAGGAATTTATAGGGACAGTGTTACCCCCTATATCCCCTAGTTTATATTGTAGGAATAATAAAACAATTTAGCAGTCTGACACACTTACGTCCTTGCAAAGTAAATAATTATTATTGTAGTCGTAACCGTAGAATAGGATCCTAATCAAAATAAATACATTTGGTTCAGGCGCTATTAGCATGGTAAGAAAAGATTTTTTTTACAGACCAGAGGGGCTATCTAAATCCTAAAGTAAAGGCGAGCGATCGAAGTAGAAGTACCAACGGCTCAGTGTCATGAACCTTCTCCATCTGATTCAATAAGGGGGAATTAGCCTTCTTGTCAAATGGCTATCCTTGACAAAGGGTACCATTTATACCATAATCTACAATGTAGCGGGTATAGTTTAGTGGTAAAAGTGTGATTCGTTCTATTAATAACTGAATTTGAAATGATATACTTAAGGCATCCTTAAGTTTTTTATTTTTATATTCCGATGAAAACTTTAGTTCTTATAAAGGATTAAATCCTTTTCCTCTCAATAGCATATTGAGGAAGAATATACATTCTGGCGATTTGTATCCAAAGACTAATTTAAATTGCATCCAAAATAAAAATAGGATTATGAGTACAGAGTCGCGAAGCATAATTTTGCATTGGATTAAGTATTCCAATTTTGAAAATATGAGTAAAGGATCTATGGATGAAGATACAAAAAAGTTGATTTCCAATCGTAACTAAATCTTCTTAAAATAAGGAATAAGGAAGCCAAATAGCTAAAAAACGATAGTTTTGGTTTACTAGAACCATCCGCATATTGTTTCAGCTCGGTGGAAACCCAATTCTTTTCCTCAGGATCTCTTGAATGAAATTAGGGAACGAAGTAAGTAGATTAGATGAATTTAGATAGAATTTCTATCTCCTACTCTATAAGGATCATCTAGAAAGCGGAGAGCTTTGGTTCCATTCAAATAGAAAAGCTGACATAGATGTTAAGTGGTGAGAATATCCATAAAGGAGCCGAATGAAATCAAAATTTCATGTTCGGTTTTGAATTAGAGACGTTAAAAATAATCAACCAACGTCGACTATAACCCCTAGCCTTCCAAGCTAACGATGCGGGTTCGATTCCCGCTACCCGCTCCATTCTGTATAAAAGGAGTATTCTATTTGTCTAGACATGTTAGAGGCTTGTATTCAAGCCTTTTTTGTCCACCAGTTTCTGGTACTCCAGAGCGGAGTAGAGCAGTTTGGTAGCTCACGAGGCTCATAACCTTGAGGTCACGGGTTCGATTCCCGTCTCCGCACTTAGCAGTCTGTATAAAAGGACTATTCTATTTCTCTAGATATGTATGGTAGAGGGGCGTATCCAACCCTTTTTTATTCATTAGTTCCCGGCCCTAGAGGGCAAAATTGAGCAGTTTGCGAAGTCACTTGCCTTCAAAAAAAGAAGGCGCAAGGCCTCTCCCTACCCTGCAGAAAATAAAAATGAAACGAAAGGGACAGTCTACCTCTCCCTTCCCTTTAAAAAAAGTTTGCCCGTTGTTTGTCTCAGTTAATACCCAATTTTTGGAGCTCTGTTGGCGAGTTCTATTTCTGCCTCTGGAGCGCCCTCTTTTTTTGAGTGGGATGCAAAGGAAGGGTAAGATAGTAAGGGATACGGCACTAGACTAACACCTAATTAATACTTAATTTAATATAAGTAGTTAAACAGTTAACTAGACTAAACTTTTTATCATAGTACTTTGATAAATTAAGCGGGCGAGCGGCGGGAATCGAACCCGTATCTTCTCCTTGGCAAGGAGATATTTTACCATTGAACTACGCTCGCTACGGTATATATTTTATAGCGTATATCCGCCTGGGTCGACCTTCTATGTCTGGGTCGACCGTTTCATTTCATTTTCTATTATATTAGAGTTTTCCTTTTTTTATTATCTGTCAATGAATATTCTAATGGGAATGGAATTTCATAATACTGAAAGAGAAGAGCTAGCAATTCGGAACGCAAATTGCGTTTTAATACGTCTCACTATTCTAATTTTTTAGAAGAAATGGCCTTTATTATTTCTTTTTTATGGGGTTAATAAATATTAACCAAATTTCATTTAAGAAATGAGAGAATTCAGAATAGCTACGAGAAAGACTAGTCCAATCCATAATGATGTACCGGAAAATACAACATTTTTATTATTTGACCAACCATCAGGAGAAGCAAATACAAGGGGTACACTAATTACTAAGACTGAGGAAGTCGCAATTAATGCAAAAACAGCTAATTGGAAAGCAATAGTCATATTTCTAATCCTCCAAGCTACCATCAAATAAAGTTGACTACATATTTGATCCCTCACTTAAACCAAAATTGTAAAAAAATACAAGAAGTAGGAGGGGTTTAATCATGAATCCATTGATTCTTCTCTTTAATTCAAATTTATTACTTAAACCGCTTTTTTATTTGGATATGGGGGTGAGAAGAGATTATTTACTCTTTATTTCACAAGCGGGTATAGCGGATCCTGTATCCGTGTATACAGTATACAGAGATATATCGAAAAGGAACTTGTATCTGATATCTTTCTAGAGGCTAATAAATCTTTTTATTTTTTATATGGCTATGTTCTATTTGTAGGAGTAAAATAAGGATTAGGCTGTGGAGAGATGGCTGAGTGGTTGATAGCTCCGGTCTTGAAAACCGGTATAGTTCTAGGAACTATCGAGGGTTCGAATCCCTCTCTCTCCTTTTGCTTATTGAATACGTTTGTTTCTTTCATTTTTATTTATTTTTTTTTTCTGTCCCTTATCTTTCTTTCATAAAAAGGAATGAATGGCTCGGCTAGATGGAATAACCGAGCCAGAACAGAAAAAAAGTAGAACAGGTATAAATAAGAAAATCTTAGTTAAGAGGGTTCATGTAAAGAACAGGTTCCAAATCACGATCGATTCCCTTTTCAAAACCTGCTGCAGCAGCTCGGGCTCTTCCTGCATGCCATAAATGGCCCACAAAAAAGAAGAATCCTAGAACAAAATGAGAAGTTGATAACCAACTTCTAGGAGAGACATAATTAACTGCATTGATCTCGGTAGCTACGCCACCCACGGAATTTAAAGAGCCTAAAGGAGCGTGGGTCATATATTCTGCTGAGCGTCGTTCTTGCCAAGGTTGTATGTCTTTTTTCAACCTACTCAAGTCCAAACCGTTGGGGCCCCTTAGAGGTTCTAACCATGGAGCACGAAGGTCCCAAAAACGCATAGTTTCCCCTCCAAAGATAACCTCCCCAGTTGGGGAACGCATTAGATATTTACCTAAACCTGTGGGTCCTTGAGCGGATCCCACATTAGCTCCAAGACGCTGGTCTCTAACTAGAAAAGTAAATGCTTGAGCTTGAGAAGCTTCTGGCCCGGTGGGTCCATAAAACTCACTCGGATAAGCTGTATTATTGAACCATACAAAACAACAAGCGATAAAACCAAAGACAGATAAAGCAGCTAAACTATAAGACAAGTAAGCTTCTCCAGACCATACAAATGCACGGCGAGCCCATGCGAAGGGTTTGGTTAAAATATGCCAAATTCCGCCAAATACACAAATAAAACCCAACCATACATGCCCACCAATTATATCTTCTAAATCATCTACACTAACAATCCACCCTTCTCCACCAAAAGGAGATTTTAGTAAATAACCAAATATAACACTGGGACTAAGGGTCAAATTGGTAATTTTTCTTACATCTCCCCCCCCAGGGGCCCAGGTATCATATACACCGCCAAAATAAAGAGCCTTGAGTACTAGAAGAAAAGCACCTAGACCTAACAAAATTAAGTGAATACCCAAAATTGTAGTCATTTTATTTCTATCTTTCCAGACATAACCAAAGAATGGAAAAGATTCCTCAAGAGTCTCGGGTCCCAGAAGCGCGTGATAAATGCCACCGAAGCCTAAGACTGCGGAGGAAATTAGGTGAAGTACGCCAGATACAAAGTACGGAAAAGTATCTAGAACTTCCCCCCCTGGCCCTACTCCCCAACCTAGAGTAGCTAAGTGTGGAAGTAAAATCAACCCTTGTTCATACATGGGCTTTTCTGGTACGAAATGGGCCACTTCAAATAGGTTCATTGCTCCGGCCCAGAATACGATTAATCCGGCATGAGCTACATGAGCTCCAAGCAGTTTACCGGACAAATTGATAAGTCTGGCATTCCCAGCCCACCAAGCAAAGCCGGTGGTTTCTTGGTCACGACCAGCTAAAACGAAAGTTCCATTAAAGAGCGTTTCCACGTGGTAGAACCTCCTCAGGGAATATAAGATTTTCATGAGGCTGATCCTGAGCTGCCATCCACGCACGAATACCCTCGTTTAAAAGAATATTTTTGGTGTAGAAAGTCTCAAATTCAGGATCTTCCGCTGCACGGATTTCCTGGGAAACAAAGTCATAGGCACGTAAGTTCAGAGCCAAGCCAACTACGCCAATAGCACTCATCCATAAACCGGTGACGGGTACAAATAGCATAAAGAAATGTAACCAACGTTTATTGGAAAAAGCAACACCAAAGATTTGGGACCAAAAGCGGTTAGCAGTGACCATTGAATAAGTTTCTTCAGCTTGAGTTGGGTTAAAAGCACGGAAGGTATTTGCACCATCACCGTCCTCAAATAGAGTGTTTTCTACGGTCGCTCCATGAATAGCGCATAGCAGAGCCGCACCTAATACTCCGGCAACTCCCATCATATGAAATGGGTTCAACGTCCAATTATGAAATCCTTGGAAGAAAAGGATGAATCGAAATATCGCTGCTACGCCAAAACTCGGCGCAAAGAACCAACCAGATTGCCCCAGTGGATAAATAAGGAATACAGAAACAAAAACAGCAATTGGACCAGAGAATGAGATTGCATTATAAGGCCGCAATTGAACAGACCGAGCAAGTTCAAATTGGCGTAACATGAAACCTATTAGTGCAAAAGCCCCGTGGAGAGCTACAAAAGTCCATAGACCGCCTAATTGACACCAACGAGTAAAATCTCCTTGTGCTTCGGGCCCCCATAGTAGCAACAAAGAGTGTGCTAAACTATTGGCAGGGGTAGAAACTGCTGCGGTTAAGAAATTACAACCTTCCAAATAGGAACTAGCCAATCCATGGGTATACCAAGAAGTTACAAAAGTTGTCCCTGTAAACCAACCCCCTAAAGCGAAATAAGCACAAGGAAAGAGCAATAGGCCAGACCATCCTACAAAAACGAAACGGTCCCTTCGTAACCAGTCATCCATAGTATCAAATAGATCATTTTCTTCTTTAGGAATTCTACCAAGGGCTATAGTCATAGTGATCCTCCTATTCAATTACTTCAACCATTTCCGAGCACCTCATATCACTTTCCAAGGCATATGATAGTTTTATTATCTGTGGACGATTTCTTTCTCGTTCAATGCCCTTTTTCAATGGTCTCGAAGAGAGAAATTTCCCATTTTTATCTATGGAGTCACAGTCACAACCGAGGTCGTGGTAAATCCATGAATTTGATTCGATTTGTTTTTCTTATACTATTTATTTGTTTTTCTTATACTATAGAAATAGAAATAAATTGTTTTTCTTATACTATAGAAAGAAATAAACCTTTGAATTCAGCATTATTCCAAGACTCCTATTTCAAAGTCTATCTTTTAAGGGAAAAATGCAAATAAAAGTAACCCTTCTTTTCCCATTCCCTCTCTATTGCATGGGTGGAAGAACTAAAATAATAGAGGATTCTGAAAAAAAAAAATGGACCTTCGAAATCCAATTTTATGTGTAGCGCAAAGGAGTTGCGATTTCTTCTTATTCCTATAGAACATCTAGTAACAAGAATATGAAATCGTAAATAGCGAAAAATTCTTGTCTTGCGCGGTCTAAGTCTAAGGAAATAAAAAAAATTCGCTTATACAATTTCATCTACATCGAATTTATATATCAGAATAGCGGATAGAGGCATCATTAAAGGAGTCAGGTCTACTTACTTTATGCTTCTTTCCAATTTTATGGTGGATTTGATAAGAACCCTTTTTGCTTTCTTGATAAATAATCGACAAAAAAAGCGTTTTTTTTATATAACCTGCTTGTTTTATTATAATTATAACAAGTCCTATATGGAAATGCCCGCTAAAGAGAAAATCTATTTGATTGTCTCTCGGCCAATATCGATTTTTAGAAAGAAAAAACAAGAATTTTCTTCTTTTTTTATTAACATTAAGAAAAAAGAATATAATTAAAATGGAATTGGCAATATAATTTTTATAGACTTTTGAAAGAAAAAAAAGGGGTTTTTTGCAACCGTTATTTCTTATTTCTTGCCTATATCATATCACGGAAACCTTTCGCTTTGGAACGTGGAGAGATGGCTGAGTGGACTAAAGCGGCGGATTGCTAATCCGTTGTACAATTTTTTTGTACCGAGGGTTCGAATCCCTCTCTTTCCGCTCCCTTGGATCATTTGGGACTTTCGAATTGGAAAGAATTCTGACCCCCGGATTTTCTCATAGATAAATGTACGAAACAAATCCAATAAGAAAAAAAAAAACTGAATTTTTACTCCTCGCGTCCAGGATTCCGTCCTGGGTCATTAGATAAGAATCCAAAGATAAAGAGTGAAACAAAGAATATCACTACTGTATAAACAAAAAGTTTGAGAGTAAGCATTACATAATCTCCAAGATTTTTTTTTAAGGAATAGATTACCAGTTTTTCCTTACCACACGGATCCACTAGGATGGTTTTTTTTTATACCTAAAAATGCAAAAAAGAATTCTTGAAAAAAATTGCAAGAATTCTTTTATAATAAGCACTCTTATCAATAGCAAAAATAGGGTTAGGTGGTTAGGTATTGTGTAGGTACCTTTAGGTACCTGCTCAACCTAGGTGCAGGGGAGTAGAAAGGCTGATCCAAATTTATTGCTGTAGCTACCCATTCAATGTAGAAGAATTTAAATTTTAGAATCGAAGGTTCATAATATAAAAATATAAAACTTCTCGGCTTTTACCCATTTTAAAATTTTTTTGGAATGAACACATCATTCAATTTGGCATACAGAGTACTAAAGATTTCATCGAAAACTTACAGCAGCTTGCCAAACAAAGGCTAATAGAAAAAAGAATAGAGGTATAACAGGCATAATATCCACGATTGGATTGAAAATAGCATAAGCTTCGGGTAATTTGGCAAAGAAAAAACTAGTAGGATAAAGAACAGAATTAAAACAGATACAGGTTAAACTAAGTATATTAGGCATAACAAGCATTTCATTCTTGTAGAGTAAATAATTGGATTTTTCTTGAGTTATTTTTTTAAGGGAAAGAAGGAAAAGGCAGATTCAAAATCTTTTTTCTTCGGACTTTCCCAAACACAAAATACCTCCTTGTATTCGCACTCTCAAATGAGAGTGGAATAAATTCGACTTTCATATAATATCTTAATAGAATTCCATGTAATGATCAATGCATTTTTTTGATTCTATATTATCCGCATGTGTAGAATACTAGCAAGAGAATATCCCTCCTTTTTTATGTAATTGAAATGGTATTGACGAATAACAAATAAACATACTAGTGTTTATTAGTGTCGCATAAAACCCGAAATGGGGCGTGGCCAAGTGGTAAGGCAGCGGGTTTTGGTCCCGTTACTCGGAGGTTCGAATCCTTCCGTCCCAGATTGTTTCTGATGAAACAAACGGTGAAATCATATAGTATTCCGTACGAGACAAAAGTTTATTAAAGAGAATAATGATATCTTATTCTTTCTCAGAAAACATAATAAAGTCTTAAGTCCAGTCAAATTGACTATCTTTATTTTCATGAAAAAATGGGATCTATCAAGCACATTCAGGATATGCCTCTACTATAAAATCACTTAGTCATATTTTTTTCTTCCTTTTGGTATTCGAGTTGAAGAAGTACGAGAATTCTATAACTACCAAAAACTTTCAATCTTTTCATTGGAATAGTTTATTTAGTTATTATAGTTAATTGTTTTTGGTACTGAAAAAATATATTACTACTAGAATTCTAATTCTAGTAATTAAATTAATTAAACTTTTTTGGAGGTTGATAGTTTATTTATTGAGGAAGAGTCAATCCTTCTTTTCTCACTTCAAGATTGATCATCTCGAGCCATCCGTTGAGGGTGGAAATTTAAGAATAAATAAGTTTTAAGCAAACTTGTTTAGTCGTCTTTTTCAAACTATGTTTCATTCATATGATAGAATTTTAATATGGGTTTAAATAAATTGGATCTTGGCGGAGGCTTCCCGGATAAATACTTACTTTCTTTTATCCATATTGCTCCATAGATAGCAAGTTTTAATTAGTATAAAAAAACTAAACCAATGACTATTCATGATTCCATCCATATTGGATCAATTCTCTATACCACTTTGCAATGAAAAGAGGAATGTTTGTTATGGTAAAACTTCGTTTAAAACGATGTGGTAGAAAGCAACGTGCGACTTGAAGGACATGATCGATTGTGGATTTTGCTATCCATCATTTTCCATAGTAATGAAAATGCTCTTGGCTCGACATAGCCTGTTCTATTCGTTCCGAACCAAATTTGCGCTGGGTTTAAGTAACATAGTACACGATGGAGCTCGAGAGGACAGAATTTTTTTTATCAAGGGAAAGAATCTAGGGTTAGTGAAAACTAATAAATTAGGCCAACTTTGTCAGTCTATCCTTAATATAGAAATAAATCGAAAGGTTAAAATAAGAAGAAAGTCCAATAAAAGTATATCAGAATCAATCCCTCTTATTAGATTTCTATAGAAGAGATAAATGCTTTATCGAAGGAAATAAGAAAAAAGGGTATGTTGCTACTCTTTTGAAAGAAAAAAATAGGAATTCCCGAAGTAATGTCTAAACCCAAGGATTTCACAAATCAAAGATAAAGGATTCCAGAACAAGTAAACACAATTTTCAATTGTCTCAACAACAGAGTTGGATTAGAATAAGGAATAAAAGTCAATTCGTTCGAAATGAGACAAAGAAAAGAGTTTAAAGACGACTCAAAAATTTTGGAAGGATTTTGCCTTCGAAGTTTGTCAGGCAAAATTAGCCCACTTGAGTCATGAGTATAAATGAAATTTGTTTTTTCTGTAAGGAAATTAATGCACGTCATAGTCTAATTTCTATTATTATCGACAGAAATTCGAATCATTTTCTCGAGCCGTATGAGGAGAAAACCTCATATACGTTTCTAGGGGGGGGCGTTGTTTATCTACATCTATCCCAATAAGCTGTCTATCGAATCGTTGCAATTGATGTTCGATCTCGAAGAGAAGGAAGAGATCTTCAAAAAGTAGGTTTTTATGATCCGATAAAGAATCAAACTTGTTTAAATGTTCCAGCTATTCTCTATTTCCTTGAAAAGGGTGCTCAACCAACAAGAACTGTTTATGATATTTTAAGGAAGGCAGAATTCTTTAAAGAAAAAGAAAGAACTTTGAGTTAATTGAAGAACTAAATGAATCAAAAAATAGGATAGGAGAAGATTATTAGTATTCCTAGTTGTCTAATTATTTAGACACAATTTACCTCTTTTTTAATCCTATTTGGATTTATATTATATCGTGCCAATCCAACATAAGCCCCTATTTTATTTACTTTTTCTATCTAATTTGTTTTCTTACCATTGTATTTCCATTGACAAAGGTCTATTGAACAAATAGAATTTGTAGATAGATGGGTCTCTTTATCCTCACTCCATATTCAATTTTTCCGCCTACACTTCGCTCAAATGATAAGGGTGTTCCTCTTGCATGTATTCTCATACAATATAATATATATTTTTTATAATATATATTTTTTGTTAATAAAAATCGCTAAAAATAAGGAGAATTTGGCCATCGTGATTAGGGTCGCTCTTTTTTTAACTTTACTTTAGTGGAATTTCACCGGACCTGTTCGTTTTGGCATTTGAGTGTTTTTCATGGTCGATAAAAAAAATCTTTTGATGTCTTGCTAGTTCAATGTTTTGACAGAAGCGCGCGGTGTAATTCCATTGATTTTTGGATTTCGATCGTATCTAAGATCCTTTTTTTATCTGGGTTGCTAACTCAATGGTAGAGTACTCGGCTTTTAAGTGCGACTATGATCTTTTACACATTTGGATGAAACAACAAATTCGTCCAGACTCTTGGTAGAGTCTAGAAGACCACGACTGATCCTCAAAGGTAATGAATGGAAAAAATAGCATGTCGTAATAAAATCAATCTTTTTTGAATGGAATCCAAAATTACGATTTTCTGGGTCTAATGAATAAATGGATAGAGCCTGGCTCCAATTCTGGTAAAATAAAAAGCAACGAGCTGAACTTCCTAATTGGAATGATTCCCCGCTCTAATTAGACGTTAAAAATAGATTAGTGCCGGATGCGGGGAAAGGTTGGGTTTTCCTATGAGTGGACCCTTTATTTTTTCTTTTTTTTTTTAGAAATCCTAATTATTCTTGATTATGGATTGAATAAGGGATGTTATGGATTGAATGTGTAAAAGAAGCAGTATATTGATAAAGAGGCTGTATTCCAAAGTCAAAAGAGCGATTGGCCTGCAAAAATAAAAAACTTGTTCTGTTCTTTTTTTTTAATTAGAACAAACATAAACTAATTGGGTAGAAAAGGAGCAGAAAAAGATCTGTGGATTAGACTCCCTTTCTTTCCAGGGTTTGTATTAAAAATGCAACACCCTGTTCTGACCATATTGCACTATGTATCATCATTCGATAAACCGAGAAATGCTTCTTCTCTCTGATTCAAGTAGAAATACAAATGGAAAAATTCGAAGGGTATTCAGAAAAACATAAATCTCGTCAACAATACTTTGTCTACCCACTTCTCTTTCAGGAATATATTTATGCATTTGCCCACCATTATGGATTAAATGGTTCTGAACCTGTGGAAATAGTTGTTAGTTGTAATAACAAGAAATTTAGTTCACTACTTGTGAAACGTTTAATTATTCGAATGTATCAGCAGAATTTTTTGGATAACTCGGTTAATCATCCTAACCAAGATCGATTATTGGATTACAAAAATTATTTTTATTCTGAGTTTTATTCTCAGATTCTATCTGAAGGGTTTGCGATCGTTGTGGAAATCCCATTCTCGCTACGGGAATTTTTTTGTCTGAAAGAAAAAGAAATACCAAAGTTTCAGAATTTACGCTCTATTCATTCAATATTTCCCTTTTTAGAAGACAAATTTTTGCATTTGGATTATCTATCACATATAGAAATACCCTATCCTATCCATTTGGAAATCCTGGTTCAACTCCTTCAATACCGTATCCAAGATGTTCCATCTTTGCATTTATTGCGATTCTTTCTCAACTATTATTCGAATTGGAATAGTTTTATTACTTCAATGAAATCCATTTTTTTTTTTCAAAAAGAAAATAAAAGACTATTTCAATTCCTATATAACTCTTATGTATCAGAATATGAATTTTTTTTGTTGTTTCTTCGTAAACAATCTTCTTGCTTACCATTAGCATCTTCTGGAACTTTTCTGGAACGAATCCACTTTTCTAGGAAGATGGAACATTTTGGGATAATGTACCCTGGTTTTTCTCGGAAAACCCTATGGTTCTTTATGGATCCTCTTATGCATTATGTTCGATATCAAGGAAAGGCAATTCTTGCATCAAAAGGCACTTTTTTTTTGAAGAAGAAATGGAAATGCTACCTTATCAATTTCTGGCAATATTATTTCTGTTTTTGGACTCAGCCGCGAAGAATCCATATAAACCAATTAGCAAACTCTTGCTTCGATTTTATGGGGTACCTTTCAAGTGTACAAAAAAGTTCTTTGTTAGTAAGGAATCAAATGCTGGAGAATTCATTTCTAATAGATACTCGAATGAAAAAATTCGATACCATAGTCCCCGCTACTCTCCTCATAGGATACTTATCAAAAGCTCAATTTTGTACTGGATCGGGGCATCCTATTAGTAAACCCATTTGGACAGATTTATCAGATTGGGATATTCTTGATCGATTTGGTCGGATATGTAGAAATCTTTTTCATTATCATAGTGGATCTTCGAAAAAACGGACTTTGTATCGACTAAAGTATATACTTCGACTTTCATGTGCTAGAACTTTAGCTCGTAAACATAAAAGCACGGTACGAACTTTTATGCAACGATTGGGTTCGGCATTTTTAGAAGAATTTTTTATGGAAGAAGAGCAAGTTTTTTCTTTGATGTTCACCAAAACAACTCTTTTTTCTTTCTGTGGATCACACACTGAGCGTATTTGGTATTTGGATATTATACGTATCAATGACCTGGTCAACCCTCTTAATTAATCATTAGACGAAATTAAGAAACAGGAAAGGTGTTGATAAATGATCAAGAAAAAACTTTTCTATTTTTCATTCTGAAATGTTCTTTTTATTATAATAAAGAGTAGGTGAATCAACTTACTAATTAAAAAAATTAGTAGAACTTCCTCTTTGGAATAGAAATTGGCTATTTCTACATAGGGAAAGTCGTGTGCAATGAAAAATGCAAGCACGATTTGGGGAGGGATTTTTCTCTATTGTAACAAGGAAGAATTATCTACTCCATCCGACTAGTTCCGGGTTCGAGTCCCGGGCAACCCATATAGAAAAGACCCATCAAAGTTTTTCACTTTGACTCACTTCATTTACAAATACAAAATTATTGGTTTGGTTAATTTAGTTATATGGATAGCTAATCTTTGGGCTGACTTGGTTGACATTGGTATATAGTCTATGTTATACTGTTAAATAACAAGCCTTCTATTATCTATATTCTAGTTAATACGTGTGCTTGGGAGTCCTTGCAATTTGAATAAACCAAGATCTTACCATGACTGCAATTTTAGAGAGACGCGAAAGTACAAGCCTGTGGGGTCGCTTCTGCAACTGGATAACTAGCACTGAAAATCGTCTTTACATCGGATGGTTCGGTGTTTTGATGATCCCTACCTTATTGACCGCAACTTCTGTATTTATTATCGCCTTCATCGCTGCCCCTCCAGTAGATATTGATGGTATTCGTGAGCCTGTTTCTGGTTCTTTACTTTATGGAAACAATATTATCTCTGGTGCTATTATCCCTACTTCTGCGGCGATCGGATTGCACTTTTACCCAATTTGGGAAGCTGCATCTGTTGATGAGTGGTTATACAATGGTGGTCCTTATGAGCTAATTGTTCTACACTTCTTACTTGGTGTAGCTTGTTATATGGGTCGTGAGTGGGAACTTAGTTTCCGTCTGGGTATGCGTCCTTGGATTGCTGTTGCATATTCAGCTCCTGTTGCAGCTGCTACTGCTGTTTTCTTGATTTACCCTATTGGTCAAGGAAGCTTTTCTGATGGTATGCCTTTAGGAATCTCTGGTACTTTCAACTTTATGATTGTATTCCAGGCAGAGCACAACATCCTTATGCATCCATTCCACATGTTAGGTGTAGCTGGTGTATTCGGCGGTTCCCTATTCAGTGCTATGCATGGTTCCTTGGTAACCTCTAGTTTGATCAGGGAAACTACTGAAAATGAATCCGCTAATGAGGGTTACAAATTTGGTCAAGAGGAAGAAACTTATAATATTGTGGCTGCTCATGGTTATTTTGGCCGATTAATCTTCCAATATGCTAGTTTCAACAACTCTCGTTCTTTACACTTCTTCTTGGCTGCTTGGCCTGTAGTAGGAATCTGGTTCACTGCTTTAGGTATTAGTACTATGGCTTTCAACCTAAATGGTTTCAATTTCAACCAATCTGTAGTTGATAGTCAAGGTCGCGTTATTAATACTTGGGCTGATATCATCAACCGTGCTAACCTTGGTATGGAAGTAATGCACGAACGTAATGCTCACAACTTCCCTCTAGACTTAGCTGCTGTTGAAGTTCCATCTATTAATGGATAAGGTTTTTCTGCTAACATATAAGAATTTTTGAAGACAGAAATACCCAATATCTTGTTCTAGCAAGATATTGGGTATTTCTGTCTTTATTTTGAATCTTTTTTTCTTCTTAATCTTTCTATTCAGAATTCAGTTAACGACGAGATTTAGTATCCTTTCTTGCATTTTCATAACTCGTGAAATGCCGAGTAGGCACGAATTCCCCCAATTTGCGACCTACCATAGGATTTGTTATGTAAATAGGTATATGTTCCTTTCCATTATGAATCGCGATTGTATGGCCAACCATTGTGGGTAGAATGCTAGATGCCCGGGACCACGTTACTATTGTTTCTTTCTCCTCCTTCATATTGACCTTTTCTATCTTTGCCAATAAATGATGAGCTACAAAAGGATTCGTTTTTTTTCGTGTCACAGCTGATTACTCCTTTTTTCCTTTTTAAAGAGTGGCATTCTATGTCCAATATCTCGATCGAAGTACGGAGGTCAGAATAAATAGAATAATGATCAATGGAAAAAAGAAAAAAATCCTTTAGCTGGATAAGGGGCGGATGTAGCCAAGTGGATCAAGGCAGTGGATTGTGAATCCACCATGCGCGGGTTCAATTCCCGTCGTTCGCCCATCGCATTATTGCAAATTCCAAAAATGCAATTTTCCATATTCCTAGTTACGTATTTACTTACGGCGACGAAGAATAAAACTATCGCTATATTTTTTCCTTTTCCTAGTTCTTCTTCCAAGCGCAGGATAACCCCAAGGGGTTGTGGGTTTTTTTCTACCAATGGGAGCTTTCCCTTCACCGCCCCCATGGGGGTGGTCCACAGGGTTCATAACTACCCCTCTTACTACGGGGCGTTTACCTAGCCAACACTTAGATCCGGCTCTACCCAAACTTTTTTGGTTCACCCCAACATTACCCACTTGTCCGACTGTTGCTAAGCAGTTTTGGGATACTAAACGGACCTCCCCAGATGGTAATCTTAAAGTGGCCGATTTACCCTCTTTTGCAATGAGTTTCGCTACAGCACCTGCTGCTCTAGCTAATTGCCCACCCCTTCCACGTGTGATTTCTATGTTATGCATGGCCGTGCCTAAGGGCATATCGGTTGAAGTAGATTCTTCTTTTCTCTCAAAAAACCCCTTCCCAAACTGTACAAGCTTCTTCCAAAGCATACGGCTTTCTAGATGTATATGACGATCTCTAGACAGATGGATCTTATATGAATCATATGATGAAGTACCACATGAGTGGATATATAGGAAAGGAATCCAAATCTGCCGAATCGCTCATGTTATGATCTTCTACATCCTAGGTCTCTGCGTTCCGTCATCTGGCTTATGTTCTTCATGTAGCATTCAGATCGAATGACTCTATGAAATTACGTCGATACTTCCACATATTATGGGTAACGTAGGAGACATCCCTATTTTCCCCCGGGGGTCTTAATTACCACTGCTTAGCTTTCAATTTGCCTCTGACCATCAAATTAAATGTGAATAACCCGTCCTCCTCTCTTTGAAACAAGGGGCGCTTCCGGTTCTGTGCGTGCTTCAAACAATTTTGTCTTCTCCATATTACCATATCTCTAGAGCCAATAATTTTCTATGAGGAACTACTGAACTCAATCACTTGCTGCCGTTACTCAACAGTTTTCTGTTGAGGTCTATCCCGTAGAGGTAGTCAAATTGGATCAGTGATCGATTTCTAGGTTTCGTCGTAAACCTAATTGGTTACTTCCAATTACGTAAATCAATAGTTCAAACCGCACTCAAAGGTAGGGCATTTCCCATTGATATAGGAACTTTTGTACCAGAAACAATAGTATCTCCAATTATAGCCCCTCTGGGATGTAAAATATATCTCTTCTCACCATCCCCATAGTGTATGAGACAAATGTATGCATTTCGATTAGGGTCGTATTCTATGGTTACGATTCTACCAGATATGTCTTTTTGATTCCGTCGAAAATCTATTTTACGGTATAGGCGCTTATGACCTCCCCCTCTATGCCTTGCGGTAATGATTCCTCTGGAATTACGACCTTTACCACAACGGTGCCGTCCATGGATCAAATTATTTCGTGGATTGGATTTCACTTGCCTGTCTACGGTTCCCTTGCGTGTGCTCGGGATAGGTGTTTTGTATAAATGTTTCGCCGTATTATTAAGTATTCTCCTTTAGTTTTTTTCTCTATCTAGAAGTGGAATAGAATAACCCGGTTGAAGGGTAATGATCATACGTCTGTAATGCATTGTATGGCCCAGAATAGGTCCTATTCTTCTACCTTTTCCAGGTAGTCGATGGCTATTCACAGCTACCACCTTAACACCAAAGAAGAGTTCGACCCAATGCTTTATTTCTGTCTTAGTGAATCCCGATTCGACATTAAAAGTATATTGATTCTTTCCCAATAAACGAAGACTTTTTTCTGTAAATACTGCGTATTTGATTCCATCCATAAATCGACTTTCCCTCCTATGCTCTGAGTTCCAGTATCGATAAGAATTCGAGTTCTTATTGTTCTTATGTTATGGTATGAATATACCATACCAATTCGTTATGTATGGATGATGGATGAGATTCCATGGATAGAGAGCCAGTTCCAATAGACTTATGGAATGTTCCCGTTCGTGTGCATCCAGCAGGAATTGAACCCGCAAATTTACCAATTATGAGTTGGGCGCTTTAACCATTCAGCCATGGATGCTTAACAGGGATCATCGTACATCGTAAATAACCAATTTTCATATAGAAAGACATATCATAGAAAAATGAAATCGAAAATATTCCGAGATGGCAAATATTCGGAGATGACTATGAAAACACCTCTCTGGATCCTCGAATTGAAAGAGAGATTGAGAGGGATCAAGAATCCTAATTCTCGCTATTTGGAATGGATCCAATTCTATTGAGTCTGACTCATAGTGATCATTTCTCTTTAGCAAAGAATGACCTTGGTTATCAAAGGATTGAACAACCGGGATCCATTTACTTATGATACCTAGTTGGCATTGATAACAAGGATCTAATGAATTATGAGTTTAATAGATCCTCTTTAGCAGAAAGACGTATATTCCTTGCTCATTATCAGACAATCACTTATTCCCAAACCTCGTGTGGGACTAATCGTTTTCATTTACCATCTCATGGAAAACCCTTTTCGTTCCGCTTAGCCCTATCGGGTATTTTAGTGATAGGTTCTGTAGGAACTGGACGATCCTATTTGGTCAAATACCTAACGAAAAATTACGATTTTCCTTTCATTAAGGTACGAGGGCTTCTTATTCCACAAGAACGAAAGCACCTTTTCATTCTTTCATATACTAGGGGTTTTTACTTGGAAAAGACAATGTTCCATACTAAAGGATTCGGGTCCATAACCACGAGTTCCAGTGCACTAGATCTTGTAGCACTTAGCAACGAAGCCCTATCCATTAGTATTCCACATAAGAAATCCATTCTAGAAAAAAATACAATTAGATTAGCTCTTCATAGACAAACTTGGGGTTTGCGAGCCAAGGTAAGATCGGCTCGGGATCATGGGACCCTTTTCTATCAGATAGGAGGGGCTCTTGTACAAAATAGACTTACTAAGTAATAACCCCATAGAATCTATCTATATAAAGATAAAGAGGCAATCGTGTCAGGAAGCGGGTTTTTCTTTGGCCAAAAGGTACTTCGAACTTGGAACGAGCATGAAGAGATTAACGAGACTTCTTTCTCTTTTGAGTTTTTCTGGCGGACCTGCCGCGCAAGATCTTTGGTCTTCCCCTGGAACCGATGAAAAAAAGTGGATCGCTTCTTATGTACTCGCTCAGAATGATTCTTCTCTATCTATAGTTCATGGCCTATTAGAAGTAGAAGGTGCTCTGGTGCAATCCTTACCGACAGAAAAAGATTGCAGTCAGGTTGATAATAGTCGAGTGACATTACTTCGTCGGTCCGAACTAAGGAATCTGTTAGAAATGTTTTGAAATGGATATTGTTCTCTCTTTGATCAGGGATTGCTATATGAAAAGAAGTGGAGTTTGAAAAAGGGAACGGAATGCTCAAACCGGAACTGCTAGAGGAACGAATTTTCAATAGCATAACTTGGGCTCCTAGAATATGGCGCCCTTGGGACAATCTATTTGATTGCAGGGTTTTGTTCCGAAGCAAAGAT
>NW_028260845.1:0-36370 GCF_056163025.1 Triticum urartu | reverse complement strand
TATAGTACCCCAAACATCCGACTGCATTTTCCAACTGAAATGGAAAATGACTACCGAAATTGCATTGTACATCCAGAATAAACCTAAGAAAACATGATCCCAGGCGGATACTTGACATGTTCCCCCTCGGCCAGGCCCATCGCAAGGAAAGCGAAAACCTAGATTTGCTTTATCGGGTATCAAACGGGAACTCCGAGCAAATAAAACACCTTTCAAAAGTATTAATACAGTCACATGTATGGTAAATGCATGAATGTGATGGACTAAAAAATCTGCGGTTCCTAATGGAATAGGTAACAAAGCCACTTTGCCACCTACTGCTACTAACTCGCCGCCTCCCCACGTTAAGCTAGTACTTGTTGTTGCACCAGGAGCTGTTACGCCAGGCGCAGTAGCATGGATATTTTGTACCCATTGAGCAAAGATAGGTTGTAATTGTATGGCAGTATCCGAAAACATATCTTGTGGACGGCCTAAAGCACTCATGGTATCATTATGAATGTACAAGCCAAAACTGTGAAAACCTAGAAATATACATACCCAGTTAAGGTGGGATATGATTGCATCGCGGTGTCTAAGGACGCGATCTAATAGATCGTTGTATCGAGTAGTTGGATCATAGTCTCTTACCATAAAAATTGCTGCATGTGCAGCAGCACCGACTATTAGAAATCCGCCAATCCACATGTGGTGTGTGAACAAGGAAAGTTGTGTACCATAGTCAGTAGCTAGGTATGGATAGGGAGGCATAGAATACATATGATGAGCTACAACAATGGTTGTAGAGCCTAGCATAGCTAGGTTAAGAGATAATTGAGCATGCCATGACGTTGTTAAGATTTCATAAAGACCCTTATGGCCTTGTCCTGTAAATGGGCCCTTGTGAGCCTCCAAAATATCTTTAAGTCCATGGCCAATACCCCAATTGGTCCTATACATATGACCTGCGATTAGGAAAAGAATAGCAATAGCTAAATGATGGTGCGCAATATCGGTCAGCCAGAGACCACCGGTTACTGGATCTAGTCCTCCGCGAAAAGTCAGAAATTCTGCGTATTTGGACCAATTTAAAGTGAAAAAAGGGGTTGCTCCTTCGGCAAAACTAGGATAAAGTTGAGCCAAAAGGTCCCGATTCAAGATAAATTCATGAGGAAGTGGTATCTCTTTAGGATCCACCCCAGCGTCAAGAAATTGGTTAATTGGTAAAGATACATGAATTTGGTGCCCCGCCCAAGAAAGAGACCCAAGTCCTAATAATCCCGCTAAGTGGTGATTCAACATGGATTCTACATCTTGGAACCAGGCCAATTTGGGAGCGGCTTTGTGATAATGGAACCAACCAGCAAAAAGCATTAACGCTGCAAAAATCAATGCACCAATTGCAGTACAATAGAGTTGTAATTCACTAGTTATTCCAGATGCTCGCCAAAGCTGAAAAAAACCAGAGGTTATTTGGATTCCTCGGAAACCCCCGCCTACATCACCATTCAATATTTCTTGCCCTACTATAGGCCAAACTACCTGAGCACTGGGTCCAATGTGAGTAGGATCACTTAGCCATGCTTCATAATTGGAAAAACGGGCGCCATGAAAGTACATGCCACTCAACCAAAGAAAGATAATGGAAAGTTGCCCGAAATGAGCACTAAAGACTTTTCGAGAAATCTCCTCCAAATCACCAGTATGACTATCGAAATCGTGAGCATCAGCATGTAGGTTCCAGATCCAAGTGGTAGTATCAGGGCCCTTAGCTAGTGTTCTTGAGAAATGGCCGGGTCTGGCCCATTCCTCAAAAGATGTTTTTACAGGATCCCTATCCACAACAATTTTTACTTCTGGTTCCGGCGAACGAATAATCATTAAGTCCTCCTCTTTCCGGACAAGACATACAAAGAGACCCGCCAACTGTCTTTTTAGTGAATCTTTGAAAGATATATATTTTGAAAGATAGATTTTGAAAGATAGATTTTGAAAGATAGATATTGTGATTAGTTCTTTTCTTTACTATCTACCATCCTTCTATTTTTTTTTTAGTTATTCACTGGAGCAATTATATATTGAAGTCAATCCGAGGCAAGTGTTCGGGTCTATTATGACATAAAGATTAGGTGCCTAACGGACATTGTTTATCTTGAAAAACAAATATTTCTCGACGTAAGAAAAAAATCTTTTTTATTTTTAATTTAAGAAACTAGTGTATTTTTTTTGAGGGCATAAGCTCCTATCTATATCTACTTTCCTTGAGCATAATATAGGGTTTTTTATTTGATTCTAAATTCCAAGATAACTCATTAGAATTATTAATAAGATGGTCCTAATATATTAGCAATATTTAGATTGCCCCCTCTTTTTATTCACTTTATTACTTCTATTCTAGACCCTATCCCTATGGTTTATTCTTATGAAATATCATATAAAATAGAAGGTATAAGAAATGGATATAATGAAATTCTTGATTCGATCTTACGACCTAATTTATTTGATTAATGGATCAACAACCAAACCACCCATTTTATGAAAAAGAAGGAGCATGGTCTTATTCAAATTCAAAGCGCTTCGTAATCTTCAACCAGTTCTGTGCTTCAATATAATTTCCCGGAGTAAGCGCTATAGCTTGTTTCCAATATTCAGCAGCTTGATCAAACCAAGCTTCCGCAATTTCCGAATCACCCTGTAGAATGGCCTGTTCTCCTCGGTCGGAATAGGAAGTTCCTTCCCTTAGAACCGTACTTGAGAGTTTCCTACCTCATACGGCTCAGAAATTGCTATCTGAATTTCCCCTATCTTAACTGAATTCGATTTATCAAAAATCGATCCAATTTGTTCTTGGGTTAAGCAGAAGAAATTAATTACCTAAGTTTCAAACCCTAATTTTTATCAATAATCAGTTTGATCTTTTTTCCCACCTTCAGAAGAATGAAGCATAGATAGATATAGAGCCTTCGTTCAAATTTTCTGAGAGGTAACTATCCCGGTTTCATATATGAAATCTCTATAGAATCCTTGAAAAAGACTTTTTTCCATAAGAAAGAAAAAAGAACTTACTATCTTTGGGATCTGATACTACACCGCTGCTTAATCCCTTAGTGGATCGGCTCTATTACATAAGCGGATTCCTAAATTTTGCCCCATATCATGGGATAAGTAAGCAGTTTTTTTTAGTTGTATCGACCCAGTCGCTCACTAATTGATCTTTACGGTGCTTTCTCTATCAATTTGAGAAACTTTATCCATAGAGTAGTAGTATAGGCCATACTTTCTTCGTTTTTTGATTCTCGTGAAGTGTCCTTCCTTCCTACAGCTGATAGGGAAAAATCGTTGTTTTTACGATCCCTATGTAGAAAGCCCTTTTTTTCTAGTATTTACTAGAAAATTTGATCCTCTCTTTTTTTTTTTTCTTTCTATAGTGGAGATAGTCGCACGTAATGACAGATCACGGCCATATTATTAAAAGCTTGCGGTAAGAAGGGGTTTCGTTCTAGTGCCCGGAAATAATATTCCAAAGCCTTTGTATGCTCTCCATTGCTTGTGTGTATAAGGCCTATGTTATAGAGTATATAACTTCGATCATAGGGATCGATTTCTAGTCGCGTAGCTTCATAATAATTTTGCAAAGCTTCCGCATAATTTCCTTCGGATTGAGCCAACATCCGTTACGGTCGTTCATTCTATTCAAAAAATCTCCGTTCCAAAACCGTACATGAGGTTTTCATCTCATACGGCTCCTCCCTTCTGTACATAATAGTACTAAGCGAAATAATCTATAGAATCAAAATAGAATTAGTCCCGTCTCATTATGAACCGAAAGGGGCTGGTATTTTTCCAAGAAATCTCTAGCCAACCTTCCCACAAGAGGTTTTTCTTAACACCAATGAATTCTATTAATGCTAGAGGAAAACGATAGCTCCAATAATTTCTTTGTTCTCAACGCCTCCTATTTAGAGGAATTAGCTACTTCAACGATCTTTGATGGTTATAGGGGTATCCAAAGTACAAACCTGATGGTTGTTTGTTATCCCAACCATTCTTCCCAGCCCTGATACCGATCAGGAAAGGGGTAATTTCTAACAAAGTTTTTCTCTTGTTGATTCCTATTTCTAGGTGTAGTGCTTTTCTCCCCTATGCTGCCTACGGATACTAATAGAGTAGGATTGGCCTGTAATCCATACCATACCATATCCTGTAGGTGTAACCTTTCGCTCAATACTCAAATCTACAATTGAAGTATCTGAAGCCGCATCAATCGAGGATACACGACGGAAGGAATTGTTAGTTCGCCTCACCTTCCCGAAGCGTGGGTTTGTTTGCTTTACAAATTTGGTTCTCTCTATGCCAACCCCCCTCTCTTTTTCGTAAGACTGAGGTATAGGTAGGGCTAAAAAAAAGCAAAAAAAAGAGTCAAATCGCACCATCTCTATAATAAGTAAATGCCTTTTTTTCTCCTGAGGTTGTCGGAATTATTCGCAATAAAATATTGGCTACAATTGAGGAGGTCTTATCAATGAAATTTCCATTTCCACGGGATCTAGGCATAATTCCCAACCCATTCTATATAGAATTGTTTTCATTCCTTCACAAAATAACATAAAAACAAACACATTCGATTCTTATAATTATAAATAGATTGATCCATATGCTCTACTCTAAATCCATATGCTTTAAATGGATAAGAGAGATATGGATTTTCCGCTCAGCTCAAATTGTATCCTTTTCCTTCTGCTTGGACACGAAGAGATATGAAATATTTGACTAAGACTGGATTTCATTCCACTTTCCTATTTCTGAACAACAACTTATGTTATCAACTATTTCGTGTTTTCAAAGTTATTAATTGTCTCATACCCTATTTTTGATTTCGATAGTATGGTGTAGCGTATCTTATGCAAACGGAATTCTAAGGTTTCTTTATTTTATTATGCAATAAGAAGAATTCTTCCATTTTCTTTTTCTTTAGTTGCGGGAAAACCCAAATTAAAACTTTTATTTTATAGCGAGCGCAATTTCTAGTAAAAAATCCTGTATCCTTCCACTTAGATCAAAAGGAATTTTTCCAATAGAACTATGGAACCCCCGAGTGGTTGCGGTTGTACCTGTACTGCAGGAATAAGAAAACTCGCTATTCACTCAGTTTATTTTCCATAATAAGTTATGTAGGAGAGATGGCCGAGCGGTTCAAGGCGTAGCATTGGAACTGCTATGTAGACTTTTGTTTACCGAGGGTTCGAATCCCTCTCTTTCCGTTTTTCTTAATTCATCAACGTTAAGGATCACAATGTATCAAATCAAATAACAATTTTTTCCAGCAATAATATAATATCTTATATTATCTTATTTTGATTTAATAGAAATTAGAAATTCTCTATAGCAAATTACTGTGGTATGTAAAATACACATAGAGGAAAAAAGAAAAAAGGATCCTAATCCTAGGGTTAATCAATTTTAGCTAGTTGATGGGAAAATACAAATTAATGGTAATGGTCTTAGGGCGATTTAGTTCGGGGAAAGGGGAAGGGGAAGAAAATTCTATGAACCTTTCCTTTTTTCGTTAAGTTCAAGTCTGACGAGAGTAATATTCTACAACTAACAACTCATTTATTTTGAGACCGACCCACTTCCTATCTAGGATTTTATTTACTAGTCCTTTATATTCCAACGTGTCAATCGCCAAATGCTTTGGCAATTTCCCCGGGTCCGATGAAGCAATATAATTTTGAACCAGACCTTTTGATCTTTGGTTATCTTTCGTAGTAATAATATCTCGGGGTTTGCAACGAAAACTTGGTATATTGACTATACGACCATTAACTAAAATATGTCTATGGTTGACTAATTGGCGGGCCCCAGGAATGGTTGAAGCCATACCCAATCGAAAAAGGATATTATCCAAACGCATTTCAAGTAATTGTAGTAAAACCTGGCCTGTTGACCTTTTTGCTTTTCCAGCGATATGTACATATCTAAGTAATTGTCGTTCTGTCAGACCATAATGAAAACGCAATTTCTGTTTTTCTTGAAGACGAATACGATATTGCTCCTTTTTCCCAGAATTGAATTTTTTTTTAAGATTACTTCCGGATTTAGGTGTTTTTCTAGTGAGTCCTGGTAAAGCTCCCAGACGGCGTATTTTTTTTAAACGAGGTCCTCGATAACGGGACATGAAGACTCCTTTTTTTATTTTATTGAAATTTCATTTTACACAATTAATTTCATTGTATTTACATTACAGAATACATCGAAATTAAAACTGAATTAAACTACAGGATAAACAGAGTAAAATCAACTAAAGTACCCCAAAAAATGGAATTTCATCAAAATCTTTTTTTTTTGTATATATATTATTTATTTTATTGTTTTGTATCTAGCAAAATTGTAAGGTAAAAAACATAAAAGATCCTGGATTCTCCATTTAATTCGGAAAAAAAGAGATTCTTGTTCGTAGAACATCGATAGAGAAAAAAAAGCCGACTATCGGATTTGAACCGATGACCCTCGCATTACAAATGCGATGCTCTAACCTCTGAGCTAAGTGGGCTTACATAACGGAAATAGTGTAACAAATAGAAATAGGTATAGTATAGGAAATCCGTAAAATCTCAGATATTAGTTATTAATCTTAGCTATTAACTAGTTCTAAATTTGAAGTTATACTTATAAAAATAAAAAAATACTAAAACTTCTTAAAGATAAAGTTAGCTTGATATGCTTAACTATAGGATATTAAAAAATAAAATTATAGAATTTATTGGTATTTTCATTCGATCATTATAGACTTTATTATTTGTTAATAATTTGAGGATTAATATTTCACTAAGGGGAACATAGAGTCAGAGTAAATAAAATTGCTAATTCTGATTAGAAAAAAAGAATAAATATCAAGCGTTATAGTATAATTTTGAATACTATAAAAAAGTAAGACGGGAGGTGGGGGAGATAAAAACTTTTGGATATATTGATTCGGATTGAATTGCAAATACATCAAGGATAGAATCAATTCAATTCTGAATTGCAATAAGCAAGCGAGGTCTCTCAAATAGAGTCGAACTGAACTGCTAGACTACGTTGAGTGATGAACTCAATGATTCAAAAAAAAAACTAAGAGATGGATGAAATTACACAAGGAATCCTGGTCTCAAAGAAGAGGGAAATGGGGATATGGCGAAATCGGTAGACGCTACGGACTTGATTGTATTGAGCCTTGGTATGGAAACCTGCTAAGTGGTAACTTCCAAATTCAGAGAAACCCTGGAATTAAAAAAGGGCAATCCTGAGCCAAATCCGTGTTTTGAGAAAACAAGGGGTTCTCGAACTAGAATACAAAGGAAAAGGATAGGTGCAGAGACTCAATGGAAGCTGTTCTAACGAATCGAGTTAATTACGTTGTGTTGTTAGTGGAATTCCTTCTAGTTCTAAATTAGAGAAAGAGGGGTTTTATACCTTATACATTTAATAAACACGTATAGATACTGACATAGCAAACGATTAATCACAGAACTCATATTATATTCTAATTATAATATAGGTTCTTTATCTTTTTTAAAAATGAAATTAGAAATGATAATGATTATGAAATAAAAAACTCATATCATAATTTTTTTTTTTCATTATTGTGAATCCACTCCAATCGAATATTGAATAATCAAATTCTTCAATTAAAATTCAAAGTTTTCGAGATCTTTAAAAAAGTGGATTAATCGGACGAGGACAAAGAGAGAGTCCCATTCTACATGTCAATACTGACAACAATGAAATTTCTAGTAAAAGGAAAATCCGTCGACTTTATAAGTTGTGAGGGTTCAAGTCCCTCTATCCCCAAATCCTCTTTTATTCCCTAACTATACTATATTATTATTATTTATCCTCTTTTTTTTTTTCTTTTTATCAATGCACTTTTTTTTCTTTTTATCAATGCAATGGGTTTAAGATTCATTAGCTTTCTCATTCTACTCTTTCACAAAGGAATGCGAAGAGAACTCAATGGATCTTATCCTATTCATTGAATAGATTTCTTTTTTATTAGAGTATCGGCAAGAAATCTTGGTTATTCACTCTATTTTTAAGTTTTATTTAAGTAAACCATGCACAATGCATAGGACTACCCCCCCCATTTTCAAATTTAAAATTTGAAATACTTTAATTAATTTTTAGTCCTTTTAATTGACATAGATACAAATACTCTACTAGGATGATGCACAAGAAAAGGTCAGGATAGCTCAGTTGGTAGAGCAGAGGACTGAAAATCCTCGTGTCACCAGTTCAAATCTGGTTCCTGGCAGAGAAAAAAAAAAAAAAGATCCACCGAATAGGTATTGATCCAAATACCTCGAGATGGATTGTGATACATATTCATTAATAATATTTATTCATCTAAGTGGATAAATCTATAATATAAATATAGAGGCACTTCTTTTTCTTTTTAAAGAAGTTTTAAAATATATCTTTTCTTTATGATAAAGAAGGGGGTGAGATTCCCCTTTATTTTTTTGCGTTTCTTAATTTTGTATTCCGCTATTCCGACGAATATTTTTTTAGTCTTGCTTATCTTTATCTTATCTTATTTTCCTAGTTGTGCTAAGTAATGTGCGCGGTACAAAGTTCCTGGTAGAGAACTTCTTTGAGTCATCCTATTTTTCTGTTCATATGAAGGAAATTAATATGCGATTTTCAAAATAGGGGAATCCAAATGAAACCCTTTTTTTGCTCAGTCTATCTGGAATGCTTTTGTATAATTAGGAATTAATTATAAATAGGTATTCCGTTTCATCTAGGAAAAGAACCTAAAAATATTCCTTGACTTGAATAAAATCTGGAGTTGTGTTGTATAAGTGAGCATGAATTTCTTATCATTCAATGAGCATCTTGTATTTCATAAAAATTGGGGGTTATATAATCCTTACGTAAGGGCCAGCCTATCCAACTTTCAGGCATTAGGATACGTTTAAGGCGCGGATGATTATCATAAGAGATTCCCACCATATCATAAGATTCGCGTTCTTGAAAATCGGCACTTCTCCAAATCCAGAAGACAGACGGAATTCTAGGATTATCCTTTTGGGCAAAGACTTTTATGCAGACTTCTTCTGGATTATCTATACCATATTGTATTCTCGTAAGATGATACACGCTAGCTAAAGATCCACCGGGTGCTACATCATAAGCACATTGGGAGCGTAAATAATTGTAACCATATACATATAAAATGACAGCAATGGAATCCCAATCCCCTGCTTTTATTTGTAAAGTCTCTATTCCTCGGTGATCAAAGCCCAAAGATCTATGAACCACCTCATGTTTGACTAGCCAATTAGATAACCAACCCTGCTGCATTGTCTTCATCTCTCCCTCTTTGTATAAATATTTCACATTTCGGATGCAAGTTTGAAAGATTGCCCTGCTTTTTATTTTTCTACACAAAAGAGCCCCTCTCCTAATTCACTAATTTGTAGGAAGGTACTGAACTTTTGGATTTGAAAAAAGTTTCAGAAGATATATCTAATGTAGATGGTGATTGATAGAGCAATTCTTGCTCATAAGTTCCTGTATGAGTACTGCGCCTAACATAAAGCTTGTGACTGGTAGTAAAACATCTATTTTTATTTTGAGATAGAGTTTGATCCTCAACTATTTCTCGCGATATCTTCTTACGAAGTTTTGTTAGGGCATCTATAACTGCCTCCGGTTTAGGTGGGCAGCCCGGCAAGTAGACATCCACAGGAATTAACTTATCAACTCCCCGAACAGTACTATAGGAATCCGTACTGAACATTCCCCCTGTAATAGTACAGGCTCCCATAGCAATGACGTATTTTGGTTCAGGCATTTGCTCGTATAATCTCACTAAAGAGGGAGCCATTTTCATTGTTACCGTACCGGCTGTTAAAATTAGGTCTGCTTGCCTAGGACTTGATCTTGGTACCAATCCATAACGATCAAAGTCGAATCGTGAGCCTATTAATGAAGCAAATTCAATGAAACAACAACTGGTACCGTATAGAAGGGGCCATAAACTGGAGAGTCTTGACCAATTCGAAAGATCATTTGGTGTAGTTGAAATAACAGAATTGGAACTTGTTTGGTCAAGTAAGGGAAACTCAATCAAATTCATAACTGTCTCAATAGAATCTTTTCCTTCTTTTTTTTTGTCTAAATATTCAGTTAAGACCATTCCAAGGCTCCTTTTCGCCATGCATAAACTAAACCAACAACTAAGATAAGCACGAAAATCAAAGCTTCGATAAAAACGGATACACCCAATACGTCGAAACTCATTGCCCAAGGGTATAGAAAGACGGTTTCCACATCAAAAACAACAAAAACGAGCGCAAACATATAATAGCGTATTCGGAATTGTACCCAAGCCCCTCCCATGGGTTCTATACCCGATTCATAACTAGAAAGCTTCTCTGGTCCTTCACTAACCGGGGCTAAAAGTCCTGAAATCGAAAATGCCAAAATAGGAATAAGGCTTGCTATTATTAGAAATGTCCAAAAAATATCATATTCGTGAAGCAGAAACATAATGTACTCCCATTAATGTGGAATAGGCGGAACTTAAATTAGTCAATTCAATTCAGCATTGTCAATTTATCCAGAACTTCTCTCTTTTCCTCGGTGAAACAAGAATCTTTTTTGTTCAAACAAAAGCGCTTAGTTTAAGTTTAGCCTTTGTTTCCTCTGTGCTGCATCTTCTTTAAAGATTCATCCAATGGAATCCCAACTCCCTTTCTTTTGGATTTCCATTCTATTTAGATATGGTGTATGTAGATCTAATTCTTATATAAAGAAAACTTTCTCGTTTCACTTTGTCTCGCTTTCTCTAGAATCTCTAGAAAAAAGAATAGCTCTATCCTTTATTTAATATTTAATAATAAAATAATAAGAGACTATTAAATAAAAATGAGAATACTACTAAATTAGAACCTAATTAAGATAGTAGGACTAATCTATGCAGTATAATTAATGAGAAGTAATACTATAAAATAAAAATAAAGAACTCTATTTCAGAACTATGAGACAGAATATTCTGTTTTCTTATTTACTCTTTACTTTATTTTTTCTATTTAAAGTTGATCAATTTACATAATGTATCTATAAACAAAGTAATAAATATACTTAAAACAAAGTAGGAATTCGCAAAATGGATAAAATCATTGCAGTTATTATAGGGAAGTCTAGAGATATCCTATTTGAAGGAGGACGGGATTCAAATCAGGGAAAGGATCCTTTCTTCTATTGATTTGATAGAAATTCGTTTTTCTTTTCCTGTCTGTATGATTTTGATTTTCGATGAATGAGCCTTTGGTAATGCTTTTATCTCTATTCTATGTCGCAGGCGCCTATCCAGTCTATAAACAAATACTAATGAGAAAATGAAAACTATACTAAACTAAAGAAAACATAGGATAGAGATCCTAAAATCTAAAAAAGGGCATATTAGGGCTATACGGATTCGAACCGTAGACCTTCTCGGTAAAACAGATCAAACGGATTATTATCGAAATGATTTGAACTGTTTCAAAGACCCAACATGCATTTTTTTGCATTGGGCTCTTTCATAAACTGATTTAAAGATCAGTTAGTCCACCATAGTTTTTCTTTACGGAAAGATAATGAGATGGCTCCCTGTGCTCTGATTGATTTTTTGTATTATGATCTATCTAGGAGCAATACCAAAGTGTTTCAAAGGAGGATTACCTTGACTTAGGTCTGCCTCCGGTCTAAATTAAATCAACCTAAGTGAAATGGAGTCTCTATCGTTCCACTGCAAGAGTTAACTATGAGACTTCATACACCTTAAAGTTCATAGAACGAAAAGAAGTTTTTTGGAGGCCCTTATCCTCATTACGCCTAGCATTTAGTGGGCTGGATATTTACCTTATCAACTAGCAAATCCATAAGGGTTCTATTTGATTAGGCACCTGAATTGGCACCTGAATCGGACTGAACCGACTGTTTGTCAGGCTACTGTTCTCCTATTCTCTCGAATCTATGAAGTAAGACATTGATTTTGCAATAAGATCGATTATGTTCATTGCATAATAAGCTCCTTTGAAAAGCATTGGCGCACGTGTAAACGAGTTGCTCTACCGAACTGAGCTATAGCCCTTATCAGAGATATCTTAACATATAGATAATTTCTTGTCAAGATGAATATTTTCTAATGCCAGAGGATACCCCTTTGATCTGTATCTGTTTAGTATTTAGTTTAGTATTTAGTATATAACAGACCAATAACAGAGCGGTATTGCTTAGAAAAGGGATTCAATATATAATCGATCGAAGTAATGGGTCTTCCTTTGTGGTGATAAATTGCCTACTTAACTCAGTGGTTAGAGTATTGCTTTCATACGGCGGGAGTCATTGGTTCAAATCCAATAGTAGGTAAGTAGGTAGAAAAATTACTAGATAGCATTGGACTTACTTCGCTTCGCTATCTAATAACTTTTTCTACCCCTCTTCCCTTTTTCTTTGTATCAACTATAAACCACTGGATTGTCTTCAATTGGATGGGGGAATCCAATTGACAGCCTCGATTCGTATCCTAGCTCGTCTGAGAGCGAGCTTCGCTTCAACCAAATCTTTCGTACCCTCAGCTTTACTCAAGTTAGCTTCGGCTATTTCAAGTGCCTTTTGAGCTTCTTCCGGATCAATATCACTACCCAGTTCCGCATCATTTCCTAAAATGATGATCTCATTATTAACTATTCTCGCAAAACCGCTCCACAGAATCGCTGTTAACCATTGGTCGTTGAGGAGGCGTATTCTCAAAGGACCCATATCTACTGCTGTGTTAATGGGGGCGTGGTTTGGTAATACGCCAATTTGGCCACTATTAGTGGATAAAATGATTTCTTTCACTTCACAATCCCAAATAATTCGCTTAGGAGTCAGTACATAAAGATTTAATTTCATTTCTTCGATTTGTTCTCCTCTTCTAAGGTTATAGCTTTCGTGCTAGCTTCATCGATGTTACCCACCAAATAAAAAGCCTGTTCAGGTAGGCCGTCTAATTCTCCGGAAAGGATTAGTTGAAATCCCCTAATAGTTTCCGCAAGAGCAACATACTTTCCTGGAGAACCAGTAAAAACTTCTGCCACAAAGAACGGTTGTGATAAGAAACGCTCAATTTTTCTTGCTCTTGCTACAGTTAAACGATCCTCTTCCGATAATTCATCCAAGCCAAGAATTGCGATAATGTCCTGAAGTTCTTTGTAACGTTGTAAAGTTTCCTTAACTCTTTGCGCAGTTTCATAATGTTCGTTGCCAACGATCCGAGGCTGTAACATAGTCGAGGTTGAATCTAAAGGATCTACTGCTGGATAAATACCCTTGGAAGCTAATCCTCTGGAAAGTACGGTAGTAGCATCCAAATGTGCAAATGTTGTGGCAGGGGCAGGGTCGGTCAAATCGTCTGCAGGTACATAAACTGCTTGAATCGAAGTTATAGATCCCTTTTTAGTAGAAGCAATTCTTTCTTGCAAAGAACCCATTTCTGTACTAAGAGTAGGTTGATAACCCACTGCGGAGGGCATTCTCCCTAATAAAGCGGATACCTCTGATCCTGCTTGAACAAAACGAAAGATATTATCGATAAATAAAAGCACGTCTTGCTTATTAACATCTCGGAAATATTCCGCCATAGTTAGGGCAGTTAAACCAACTCTCATACGAGCTCCCGGTGGTTCATTCATTTGGCCATAGACTAGAGCTACCTTTGATTCCTCAATATTTTTTTCATTAATTACTCCGGATTCCTTCATTTCCATATAAAGATCATTTCCTTCACGAGTCCGTTCCCCTACTCCACCGAATACGGATACGCCCCCATGAGCTTTAGCAATGTTATTGATTAATTCCATGATCAGTACTGTTTTACCTACTCCAGCCCCCCCAAATAGTCCTATTTTTCCTCCACGTCGATAAGGAGCTAAAAGATCGACGACCTTAATACCTGTTTCAAAGATGGATAATTTCGTATCTAACTCGATAAAGGCAGGCGCAGATCTATGAATAGGGAACGTTGCACTACTATCTACAGGACCCAAATTGTCAACAGGCTCCCCAAGAACGTTGAAAATTCGTCCGAGAGTAGCTCCACCGACCGGAACACTGAGAGGAGCTCCCGTGTCAATCACTTCCATTCCTCTCATCAACCCGTCCGTAGCACTCATAGCTACAGCTCTAACTCGATTATTTCCTAATAATTGTTGTACCTCACAAGTCACATTAATTTGCTTATCGGCAGTGTCTCTACTCTGGACTACCAAAGCGTTATAAATATAAGGTAACTTGCCTGGGGGAAAAGTGACATCCAGCACGGGTCCAATAATTTGATCGATACGACCTGTACTTTTTTCTTCAATTGTGGAAACCCCGGGAGGAGAAGTAGTAGGATTGGTTCTCATAATTATCACATAATTAAAAAAAAGGAATTTGTCGAAATTTT
Source organism: Triticum urartu (assembly GCF_056163025.1). Taxonomy (NCBI): domain Eukaryota; kingdom Viridiplantae; phylum Streptophyta; class Magnoliopsida; order Poales; family Poaceae; genus Triticum; species Triticum urartu. The sequence continues at coordinate 21,927 of NW_028260845.1, read as the reverse complement.
TCTTTTTTTATTGTTGAATAATGCCAAATCAAATCAAAAAAAATCCAAAAGTAAAAAGGAAATGAATTAGTTAATTCAATAAGAGAGAAAAGGGGACCAGGACTTGATTTCGTTGCCCAAGCGAATCCCATTCAATCGTTTACTCATGGAATGAGTCCATTGGAAAGTTCAATCAATCTTTTTTTTCATATACATTTTGCCTTTTGTGGAGGATCTGTGCCTACTCTACTTTCCTATCTAGGACTTCGATATACAAAATATATACTACTGTGAAGCATAGATTGCTGTCAACAAAGAATTTTATTAGTATTTAGTTAGGTATTTGCATTCAAAATAAGAAAAGAGAACTATTAAGAACTTGTAAAATAAGGATTAGGAATTAATTTGGGTTGCGCTATATCTATCAAAGAGTATACAATAATTATGGATTTGGTAAATCAAATCCATGGTTTAATAACGAACCGTGTTAACTTACCATAACAACAACTCAATTCCTATCGAATTCCTATATTGGAATTCCTATAGGATAGAACATACACAGGGTGTACGCATTATATATGAATGAAACATATTCATTAACCTAAGCATGCCCTCAATTTTCTTTAATGAGTTGATATTATATTAATTGAATATCCTTTTTGTTTTACGAGATTTTTGCTAAAGTTTCATTTACGCCTAATTAACATCGAGTAGACCCTGTTATTGTGAGAATTCTTAATTCAAGAGTTATAGGGAGGGACTTATGTCACCACAAACAGAAACTAAAGCAGGTGTTGGATTTCAAGCTGGTGTGTAAAGATTATAAATTGACTTACTACACCCCAGAGTATGAAACTAAGGATACTGATATCTTGGCAGCATTCCGAGTAAGTCCTCAGCCTGGGGTTCCGCCCGAAGAAGCAGGGGCTGCAGTAGCTGCCGAATCTTCTACTGGTACATGGACAACTGTTTGGACTGATGGACTTACCAGTCTTGATCGTTACAAAGGACGATGCTATCACATCGAGCCTGTTGCTGGGGAAGACAACCAATGGATCTGTTATGTAGCTTATCCATTAGACCTATTTGAAGAGGGTTCCGTTACTAACATGTTTACTTCCATTGTAGGTAACGTATTTGGTTTCAAAGCCCTACGTGCTCTACGTTTGGAGGATCTACGAATTCCCCCTACTTATTCAAAAACTTTCCAAGGCCCGCCTCATGGTATCCAAGTTGAAAGAGATAAGTTGAACAAGTACGGTCGTCCTTTATTGGGATGTACTATTAAACCAAAATTGGGATTATCCGCAAAAAATTATGGTAGAGCGTGTTATGAGTGTCTACGTGGTGGACTTGATTTTACCAAAGATGATGAAAACGTAAACTCACAACCATTTATGCGCTGGAGAGACCGTTTTGTCTTTTGTGCCGAAGCTATTTATAAATCACAGGCCGAAACCGGTGAAATCAAGGGGCATTACTTGAATGCGACTGCGGGTACATGTGAAGAAATGATTAAGAGAGCTGTATTTGCAAGAGAATTAGGGGTTCCTATTGTAATGCATGACTACTTAACTGGGGGATTCACCGCAAATACTACTTTGGCTCATTATTGCCGCGACAATGGCCTACTTCTTCACATTCACCGTGCAATGCATGCAGTTATTGATAGACAGAAAAATCATGGTATGCATTTCCGTGTATTAGCTAAAGCATTGCGTATGTCTGGGGGAGATCATATCCACTCCGGTACAGTAGTAGGTAAGTTAGAAGGGGAACGCGAAATGACTTTAGGTTTTGTTGATTTATTGCGCGATGATTTTATTGAAAAAGATCGTGCTCGCGGTATCTTTTTCACTCAGGACTGGGTATCCATGCCAGGTGTTATACCGGTAGCTTCAGGTGGTATTCATGTTTGGCATATGCCAGCTCTGACCGAAATCTTTGGGGACGATTCTGTATTACAATTTGGTGGAGGAACTTTAGGACATCCTTGGGGAAATGCACCTGGTGCAGCAGCTAATCGAGTGGCTTTAGAAGCCTGTGTACAAGCTCGTAACGAAGGGCGCGATCTTGCTCGCGAAGGTAATGAAATTATCCGAGCAGCTTGCAAATGGAGTCCTGAACTAGCCGCAGCTTGTGAAGTATGGAAGGCGATCAAATTCGAGTTCGAGCCGGTAGATACTATTGATTAACTAGATAAAACTAAAGATAAAGAAGGTATAAATAAAAAAGAAACGAAATAAAAAGAGAAAAAAATCAGTTATGAAATGCAGTAATTCTTCTTTATTCTTCTAATTGATTGCAATTAAACTCGGCTCAATCTTTTTTAGAAAAAAAAGATTGAGCCGAATAAAAATAGATCATGATATGATCATGAGACTTGACAAATTGAGATTCGTCTATTCTATATATCTAGAATATATATATTAAGGTATAATACAATAAAGAAATACAAATAAAATAATAAAATAATAAAATATAGTATTATCATATGATAATGATAATGGAATCAAATACGCAGTATTTACAGAAAAAAGTCTTCGTTTATTGGGAAAGAATCAATATACTTTTAATGTCGAATCGGGATTCACTAAGACAGAAATAAAGCATTGGGTCGAACTCTTCTTTGGTGTTAAGGTGGTAGCTGTGAATAGCCATCGACTACCTGGAAAAGGTAGAAGAATAGGACCTATTCTGGGCCATACAATGCATTACAGACGTATGATCATTACCCTTCAACCGGGTTATTCTATTCCACTTCTAGATAGAGAAAAAAACTAAAGGAGAATGAATGAAAAAAGACATAGTTTGGAAGTTAGACCTTTTTATAGGACTCTCTTTCAATTTCAAAAAAGAGGACGTTTGAAACTTTTAACAGGCGTAATCGTGAGTCAACAAGTGACTCGAACTGTGTGTAAAAAAAGAAGCATTTTTTTTTTTTCAAAATGCTAGAACTAGATAAGGAAGTTTTCTATAACCTTGAGAAAAAGGATAAAAAGGTAGTTTTTTTTTAGTTTATGACTCCGATCAAGAGCGAGAAATCCTTGATTTGGGATTGGACATAGAACCTGGACCCATCGTAGAGACGTTTAGTTCAAAAGAAAGGATCGTATCCTGATGGTAAGAATTATACTTTCGTGGAAATACAGCGCTATAGACTTCAATGCGGTAGAGTAGACGTTTTGTTTCTAATTTTTCTGGACCAAACCTCCGCTCCGACCCAACGATACAATGAATTTTTTCTGTTCATATTCATAAATAAAAAAGATTCGGAATCGCAATGCTACTATATGCGTCCAGAGGAGTATTTGGAATAATATTCTTCTATAATCCATTATTGCGGGGGGTCTTACTAACAGGGCTTCGCTGCACGGGACAGGTCTTCGTCGAAAAGCTAACTCCACCCGGCATTTTCATACCCTTTCTTTGGGTGGTATATCGCCTTTTAAAGTCTAAGAGGGTAGTAGGGGATCTATAGTAGGTAAGATAATTTGCCCTTTGATTTTGATTGAATATACTATTTTTCCGCCTTTACCACGCATTATTGTATGCGCTTCTAGAGAAGTATGTATGCAGGAAGTAAATTCTAACCGCTTTCTTTTGAATCCAATTTCAAATTAGATTAGAAAGATAGAAAGGCCATGAGGATGGGAAAATCAAAATAAAATCTTTTTAATTAGTTCTCCTTTTTTGGAATTTTCTTATTATCCTTTCATTTTTTTTACAGAATATTTTTCAAACTAAAAATAAAAAATACAATACAATAGTCAATATTCCTTATAATAGATATACTTAATTATATCATAAGAATCTTAAGATATTTTTCGACTAGATAGAAATAGTAAATTTGAATTGAGACACCTATTCCATGACGGATTTAAACTTACCTTCTATTTTCGTGCCTTTAGTAGGCTTAGTATTTCCGGCAATTGCAATGACTTCTTTATTTCTTTATGTGCAAAAAAATAAGATTGTCTAGTATTTTTTAGTGTAAGTAATATAATATGGTAGGGTATGTGGCTTTTTCTACACACACTTTCTACACACAAATGAAAAACGGTTATGGATGCGGATATAGGCTACGAGCATAAATGCATGAATATGCAGAGCCAGGTATAGCGAGTTTTATTTTATTTATTTTAATTGAATCAACGAATATTTTTTGAATAGAAAGTCAATGTATCTAACCTATTATTTCACAGGAGTACTAGTTGCTGAAGGCGATTTCAGAATCAAAAAAAGTAAAGTCAAAATTATTTAGCTTATTCTCTCAATTTCAATCGACCGCTGCTGGATTTAGTATATCTAATATGAATTGGCGATCAGAACACATATGGGTAGAACTTCTAAAAGGTTCTCGAAAAAGGGGTAATTTTTTCTGGGCCTGTATTCTTTTTCTAGGTTCACTAGGATTCTTATCGGTTGGGATTTCCAGTTATCTTGGTAAGAATATTATATCTATACTTCCATCTCAAGAAATTCTTTTTTTTCCGCAGGGGGTCGTGATGTCTTTCTACGGAATCGCAGGCCTATTCATTAGCTCCTACTTGTGGTGTACTATTTTGTGGAATGTAGGTAGTGGTTATGACCGATTCGATAGAAAAGAGGGAATAGTGTGCATTTTTCGTTGGGGATTCCCTGGAATAAAACGTCGCGTCTTCCTTCGATTCCTTATGCGGGATATCCAATCAATTAGAATTCAGGTTAAAGAGGGTCTTTATCCTCGTCGTATTCTTTATATGGAAATCCGGGGCCAGGGGATCATTCCCTTGACTCGTACTGATGATAAATTTTTTACTCCACGAGAAATTGAACAAAAAGCTGCCGAATTGGCCTATTTCTTGCGCGTACCAATTGAAGTATTTTGAGGTATCTTTTTTGAACTGAGTTGAATGAAGAAAAGAAGAATTGGAAGAAGAAAAGTTTTCTCAACACAGGGAGGAAGTCCCTTCTAAATTGGATTTGTTATTGTAAGGGGATTTTTAAGTATTTATCTAAAGGAAGGAACAAACGAGGATAAGAGAAATTTGCTTTTAATTTTTTTTTATCCAAGTTAGATATATCGCATACTATTCTTCCTTTTTCATCCGAAAGGGCTTTTTTTTTATTCTATTTCACTATTTCATTCCATCTAGATCTAAGAAAGAACCCAATGCACTGAAATTCCACTAATAACTAATATACAAAAAAGAAGAATAGATACAGGGTATCAAACCTATAGAGTTTTTGCTTCAAAGAAATAGAAATATCATGAAATAGAAATATCATCATATAGAGTCAGGGAATGGAATAGAGTCAGCGAATGAAGCATATTCATTAACAACTCCATTTACAGATCAAAAATGAAAAAAAAGAAAGCATTGCCTTCTTTACTATATCTTGTATTTATCGTACTTTTGCCTTGGGGGGTCTCTTCCTCATTTAACAAATGTCTGGAACTTTGGATTAAGAATTGGTGGAATACCAGGCAATCCGAAACTCTCTTAACTGATATTCAAGAGAAAAGGATTCTAGAAAGATTCATAGAATTAGAAGAACTTTCTCTCTTGGACGAGATGATAAAAGGGAAACTAAAGACACATGTACAAAAACCTCCTACAGGAATACACAAGGAAATAATACAATGGGTCAAAATAAATAATGAGGATCATCTCCATACCATTTTGCATTTCTCGACAAATATAATCTGTTTGGCTATTCTAAGTGGTTCTTTTTTTCTGGGTAAAGAGGAACTTGTCATTTTGAATTCTTGGGTTCAGGAATTCTTCTATAATTTAAATGACTCAATAAAAGCTTTTTTTATTCTTTTAGTTACTGATTTTTTTGTTGGATTTCACTCCACCCGTGGTTGGGAACTAGTAATTCGTTGGGTCTACAACGATTTTGGATGGGCTCCTAACGAGCTTATTTTCACTATTTTTGTTTGTAGTTTTCCAGTAATTCTAGATACATGTTTGAAATTTTGGGTCTTTTTTTGTTTAAATCGTCTATCTCCTTCGCTTGTAGTCATTTATCATTCAATTAGTGAAGCATAAATTCATTTGATCTCCCGATATTAATATTAATCAAATTAGCAAGCATCTTTTTTTAGAAAGAAAGCCCTTTTCCATTTTAGCAAAATTCTTTCTATTTATACCTACTTTAAGGTATTCATCATTGCAGTACAACTGTTGCAGTAGAATGACAACAGATTCGTGTATAGGGAACTAGATTAGCTTAGCTACCTATCTAATTTATTGTAGAAATTCTGGGATCTGCGATTGGACATGGAAAATAGAAATACTTTTTCTTGGGTAAAGGAACAGATAACTCGATCGATTTCTGTATCGATCATGATATACGTAATAACTCGGACATCTATTTCAAATGCATATCCCATTTTTGCGCAGCAGGGTTATGAAAACCCACGAGAAGCAACTGGACGAATTGTATGTGCCAATTGCCATTTAGCTAGCAAGCCCGTCGATATTGAAGTTCCCCAAGCTGTGCTTCCCGATACTGTATTTGAAGCAGTTCTTCGAATTCCTTATGATATGCAATTGAAACAAGTTCTTGCTAATGGAAAAAAGGGAGGGTTGAATGTAGGTGCTGTTCTTATTTTGCCCGAGGGATTCGAATTAGCGCCGCCCGATCGTATTTCCCCTGAGTTAAAAGAAAAGATAGGAAATCTTGCTTTTCAGAGTTATCGTCCCGATAAAAAAAACATTCTTGTGATAGGCCCTGTTCCCGGTAAGAAATATAGTGAAATTGTCTTTCCCATTCTTTCCCCTGATCCTGCTACGAAGAAAGATGCTCATTTCTTAAAATATCCCATATATGTAGGGGGAAACCGAGGAAGAGGACAGATCTATCCTGATGGTAGCAAGAGTAACAATACAGTCTATAATGCTACGTCAACAGGTATAGTAAGAAAAATACTACGTAAAGAAAAGGGGGGGTATGAAATATCCATAGTTGATGCATCAGATGGACGCCAAGTGATTGATATTATACCTCCCGGACCAGAACTTCTTGTTTCAGAGGGGGAATCCATCAAGCTTGATCAACCATTAACAAGCAATCCTAATGTGGGAGGTTTTGGTCAGGGGGACGCAGAAATCGTGCTTCAGGATCCATTACGTGTCCAAGGCCTTTTGTTCTTCTTCGCATCCGTTATTTTGGCACAAGTTTTTTTGGTTCTCAAAAAGAAACAGTTTGAAAAGGTTCAATTGTACGAAATGAATTTCTAGGTCCCGGGATTTCTTACCATCAAGTTGGTAAAAAGCCTCGATTTATTGGCAATTGCTAGAATTATCTATGATCTATTTTGGAAATCCTTTTTTTGTTTAGACTGCTTTTTGTTTATGAGATGTCTGGAATTCCTTATTTATATCCCATGCAAAAGAAGAGAATCCAAGGCAAAGGCGAGAACAATCAAATTAAAATTTCTTCTTTTTCGGAGGGATTGCAGGTCTTCTTAATCGTCTATTCGGCACAAGAAAAAGCCTTTTTCTTGTGCCGATTCTTCTTGTATCAAAATAAGAATCCTTTTTCTTCCTAATTCGTCAAAGATTACTATTTCTTCTTTATTCGGGTCTGTCTCTTGGACCTCTTTTTCTTTTGCTTAGGTTTAGCCGAGGTAGTGGACAAACAGAGGGGAAGAAAATATGGCGGGGGAAAAATTTCTTGTGATTGTGAGCAAATTGCTTGGCTTGTTTAATTAAGTTCAACTTCAAATTTACAGAAATTTTGCAAAAAAAAAGTAAACTCTTCCATTGAAGGTTTTTTTATTTTTAGGCTAGTTGAATAGTTTTGATTAAGGTTTTATTAGTTTATTACTCGAAACTAAATCAAGGATTTTCAGGATACTTCCTTCGTGGAATAAGATATTGGATCCTCGAGTGATCTCTTTTTCTTGTTGCTTCATAAGAGTGAATCGAATAGATTCAATTCGCGTTATAAGAGTAAAATAAAAATTCCGCGGGTCCTTTCCGCTCTAATCAGATAAAGGGGGGTAAGGACCCGCTAAGCTCCTACTTTTTCATGTTTACAATCTGGTCCCTCCGATTACTATAGAGATGAACCCAATCCAGAATATGAACCATAAAAGAAAACACCTACTAAACCAATCACAGCAATACCAGCTACAGTACCTATCAGCCAAAGAGGAATTCTTCCAGTAGTATCGGCCATTTCCCCTACTTTCCTCCACATTTTATCAATTGGTCATGCTAGAGACAAAAACAGTCATGGGTAGTTATAAGGATGGTATCCTTCCAAATGGGATAAGAGAATTCTTATTAGTCTCTTTCTTTCTCTCAATTGAAGAAGTAATTGGAAAATAAAACAGCAAGTACAAAAATGAGTAATAAACCCCAGTATAGACTGGTACGATTCAATTCAACATTTTGTTCATTCGGGTTTGATTGTGTCATAGTTCTATAGTTGGAATTTGTTTTATCGTTGGATGAACTGCATTGCTGATATTGATCCCAAGAAAAAAACAGTAGGTACAGCTAGTCCGTGAATAGCCAGCCATCGCACTGTAAAAATAGGATAGGTTCGATCTATGGTCATTGAGGGCCTCCTAAAAGGATCTACTAAATTCATCGAGTTGTTCTAAAGAATCAAAACGGTCGGTTATTAACGGAATTCCTTGTCGGCTTTCCGTGAAATACTCGTTTGGCCTAGGACTTCCAAACACGTCATAAGCTAAACCCGTACTGACAAATAACCAACCCGCAATGAATAGGGAAGGTATAGTAATGCTATGAATAACCCAGTATCGAATACTGGTAATAATATCAGCAAAAGAACGTTCTCCCGTGCTTCCAGACATGCTGAACTCCCAAAATTTTTGTACATTCAAAAAAGGAATTGATTCCGTAAAAGATGGGATCGACCAGTAAATAGAAAATTACTGATATTTCATCCTTGTGAGATTGTCAATTTTGTACCAAAGGTGTATTTTGAGTATACCGAATTAGTATAGCTATCCTTCCTATGGCACAGCAATCTGGTTTTGCCTGGTTCCGAAACATAATTACTTTTTTATTTTTTTTTTGTCTATAGGTAAGCTATATGTTATTCAAGGCATCAATAGAAAACCCCATTTTTGTAGGTTCTACTTACTTTTCATTGGCTTCGGAATAATAGAGTAATTCGGAATAGCAGCCAAAATCTTGGGAAAATCTAAGTTAATGATCAATAGGTTTGGATAAATAATTTAGGAAGGATATTCTCATACTGACACAATACAAGGACAAGTATATGTGAAATCTATCCTTTCATAATTCGTAATTCATCCTTGTATTGTTTGTTGGATTAGGTCTAACTTTCTTGACCAAACTGCGAGCGCGGAACTTTACGAGATGAAATAGGGAAAGACAGAAGATAGAATAGAACTTAAAAGGATAATTGAAGTGACTCGTCTTCGAATCTACTTTGGTTGGAGTTCGAAAAAGGAATAAAAATAAAGTAAATTCAAGGAAGAGCTTTCTTTTTTTTTTTTTTTTAACAGCCCCTTGGCAGGTCGTGGAATGCTTTTGTTCTCCTCTTATTCCATATGGAATACAATCAGTTAAAATAAGAAGGAATAGGGGAATATTCGATCGTTCACTCCAAAAAGAGGGTCCTATTGAAAAAGAAATTATCCAAAATAGAAAGAAGTTTTTTTTTTCAAATTCAATTGTTTATTTATCTCTTATTCAAAAATTTCCCTGAAAATTGAATTTCTTTTTTTCATTCAATGGGGTTAGATGATCTAGTTCTTAATATTATTACTTTACTCAATTGACAAATTCCACAACAAATCTCTTGATTCGGAATTAGGGACTCATGTATCATCTGATGAATCCACTTTCTTTTACACTTCTGTATCTTACTCTATCTTGTTTTTTAGTATTATCTAAAATAACTGATGAATTATGAATTTTCCATAACTTAGGTAAATGCTTTACCAACATATGTAGTGTAGTAAAAAAAAATAAATGGAATTTAACTCTTTCATGCTTACTTTAACTAGTTATTTTGGTTTTCTACTGGCTGCTTTAACTATAACCCCAGCTCTATTTATTGGCTTGAACAAGATACGCCTTATTTGAATTGACTGAATAATTATAATTCAGAAAAGAAAAATCTTTCTTTGGGATTCCTGGCATTCTACGACTCTTTTCCAGACTAATTAGGAATTCTTTTCTTGGTCATTGAGATTCGTGGATAATTTAGAGTACTATTTAGGGATAGATCGTACCTCTTTTTTTATCCCCTCGAACAAATCGAAATGATTGAAGTTTTTCTATTTGGAATCGTCTTAGGCCTAATTCCTATTACTTTAGCGGGATTATTCGTGACTGCGTATTTGCAATACAGGCGTGGGGATCAGTTGGATCTTTGATTGAGTCATTTTTTTTTTTTGATTGACCTCCTCCAGACCAGAGAGGAGGTCAAATTGAAATTGGAGTTACAATTCAATTTTGTTAAGTTATTTTACTCTGCTTCGACATAAAATAGATGGAATCACGCTCTGTAGGATTTGAACCTACGACATCGGGTTTTGGAGACCCGCGTTCTACCGAACTGAACTAAGAGCGCTTTCATTCATTCAAAAAGAAAATCTTTTTCTATTCCTAATGTATCTCACGTACGTATAGTCTCCACAAATTCAAGTTATACCCACTTTACTTTAATTGATCTCGTCGCTACTGCCTATAAAGAAGAAAGAAGTAATAGGTAGGGATGACAGGATTTGAACCTGTGACATTTTGTACCCAAAACAAACGCGCTACCAAGCTGCGCTACATCCCTTTTCCAAATTAAATTGTTGTACAATGCCATTGTACACAATTCCTGTCTTCTTTTCCACATCATAATTTTCTTCTTCTTTCTTTCTCTATCTATATATAGAACCCTCGTGTCATTTCTTCTTTTTGGTCTCATATAATTAAGGAATTATATACATATAAAATCCAATATAATTTCGCCTATAAAAGAAGGATTACTTTTCCTTGGTAATATATAGGAAGAAGGGGTCATCTTTTTCTTTTTTAGGGATAGGAAAATTTCGTCGATATGGTTCATTTTATATATAGCATAACAATCTTGGGCAAGAGTTTATGATCATATATGTATTCCAACAAGGAAGGAGGATTTTCAATGCGGGATATAAAAACATATCTCTCTGTAGCACCCGTGCTAAGTACTCTATGGTTTGGTGCTTTAGCAGGTTTATTGATAGAAATTAATCGTTTATTCCCAGATGCTTTGTCATTCCCTTTTTTTTAATTCTAGTTATTGCTATGGGAGGGATAGATTTCTTCGTGATATGACAAAATTTGATCCTTTTCAATCTTTTTTTAGTATCGGAAGGAAAAAGAAAGAAAAGATGGATTGGGTTGAACCTCAGAGTCATTAAAAATTTGGTAAACCCCATTTTTGAAAATAGAAATTCAATTTAAAGGGGTACCCAAGCTAAATAAGGCCTCAGAAATCAGAGCATAGAAAAGGCGGGGCTGGCTAATTAAATGAAAGGATTTCGAACCAAAATCTTTGCTAATTCGACAAGGATTGTATTCTTTAATTATTTCTCTATTTTTTATTACTTAATTAAAGAATAAAAAAAAATTATTCTAATGAATTTTATTCTTCTTCTTCGGATTCAAAATAGAAGAATAAAAGAATAAGTAGAAGAATTAAGTTAAGTCAATCCAAAAAGAAAAGGAGGTTCATGGCCAAGGGAAAAGATGTTAGAATCAGAGTTATTTTGGAATGCATCAGTTGTGTTCGAAAAGGTGCCAATGAGGAATCGACGGGGATTTCTAGATATAGTACTCAAAAGAATCGCCACAATACACCCGGACAATTAGAATTCAAAAAATTTTGTCGTTATTGTCGCAAGCATACGACTCATCACGAAATAAAGAAATAGGAACATCGTGTGTTTGATCTTTCCAAACAACAGAAAGAGTAAGAACTTCATATTTAATATATAAAGAAAACATAGTATAGAATACAAAATACAAATCAACTCATCTGATTTCCGGTAGATATTATTTCATATGTATAGAGGGTATTCATATACTATAATATGAATCAAATAAGATATGGATCAAAGAAAAACTACTTCTTCTGGATCCTAAATTAATAAAATAAAGAAGTGAATTTTCAAATTTTCAAATTTTAAATAAGGAATAAATCATGTATACATCTAAACAACCTTTTCTTAAATCTAAGCAACCCTTTAGTAAATCCAAGCAAACTTTTAATAAATCCAAGCAACCCTTTCGTAAATCCAAGCAAACTTTTCGTAAATTCAAGCAACCTTTTCGTAAATCTAAACAACCTTTTCGTAGGCGTCCCCGGATTGGCCCGGGAGATCGAATTGATTATAGAAACATGAGTTTAATTAATAGATTTATTAGTGAACAAGGAAAAATATTATCGAGACGAATAAATAGATTAACCTTGAAACAACAACGATTAATTACTCTTGCTATAAAACAGGCTCGTATTTTATCTTTCTTACCGTTTCGTAACTATGAGAACGAAAAGCAATTTCAAGCCCAGTCAATTTCAATAATTACAGGTTCTAGACCCAGAAAAAATAGACATATTCCTCAATTAACGCAAAAGTACAATTCCAATCGAAACTTAAGAAACAACAACCAAAATTTAAGAAACAACAACCGGAACTTAAGTTCCGATTGTTGATGTTTTATTCGAATTCGAAAGGGCCAGACCTATATATATTATAAAGAAAGTAATCCAGCTCGTTGATTCCTACCACTTAATCTTAATTTATTGTATCTTCCCGGAGTTCCCTCTCCGGGAATTCATCTTTTATTATTCCAGTATATTACTTTATTTATACCTTTAATTGATGATCTTTATTTTATTGGAAATCGTGTAAAGATTATTTGGATTTGATACAGCTACTTGTGCAAGCATTTTACGATTAAGAATCAATTTCTTCTTGTACAGGTTGTGTATTAATTTACTATAACTATCGAATACTTTATATACCCGCGTTGCTGCGTTTATCCGAGTGATCCACAAACGACGAAAATCCCTCTTTTGCCTACCTCTATCTCGATGAGAGGAAACAAAAGCTCTTTTTACCTGTTGGGTAATCATTCGATTAAGTCTTAAATGAGCCCCTCTAAAGTTTGAGGCAAATGAACGCATTTTTGTTCGTCGTCTCCGGGCTATATATCCTCGCGGAACTCTGGTCATTGAATCAAATTAACCTTAATGAATAACTAATGATTTCTCTTCTTTTAGCCACCCTTTTTCTCATTAATAACAAAACTAATTATTCCGATATATAAAATATTAATTCCAATGGCTTTTGCTATAGTAACCTTCCCAACCACGATTTTTTATTCCACTCCGTTCAGTTATTTCTATACGAAATAACAAATTCATTCTAATAATACTAAAAAAAATAGTGGGTTCCATCGTTTCTATGGTTCCCTTTTAAACGGTGAGGCCCTCTCTATACACCGGAGCCCTTTCTTTCATCAAAAGGTATTGCGAACTTGTATAGTCCACATTCTTTGGCTCTACCTATCCATTATAGAGTAAATAGCTCTTTTCACAATAAGAGTTATCCATACAGTGACGGTATTTAATTATGAAAGTTGGCTAAGTAGCTGACCCTGTTAGTCCGTTCTTTTAAGATAAAGGAGCATAAGCCTTTTTCTTTTTATTACTATTTCCTCCGCTTAATGGATAACCATTTGCTACCAATGGGAGAATTGCTTCTTATTTCCAATTTAGATAATTGGATTTGCACCAAAGGAAACCATAAATTCCATATACCATAGAAATCTAGGATAGAGAAGCTATATCCTATTCATTGGTACTAATCATGGATACTTCAATTTTTTTTATATTTGTTTGAAGTCATGATCTGAACGAGTCGCACATACACCCTAGCACATGTTCCTCGACGCTGAGGGCATCCTTTAAGCGCGGCCGTTTTTCGAGCATTTCGTATTGGCTGTCTTGCGTTTCTAATAAGTTGTTTAACCGTCGGCATGTTGTATGTATATAGAAAAAAATGGATTGGTTTAGATCCATCTTAACCTGATGATTGCTCATCATGAAGTCTTTCTATTTTCTATTAAATCGAGGAAAACACGAATTTAGCTGTGAAATAACTTTACAAGAAATCCGGACACTACCAATCCTTAAACATTTCTGGAAACCACACTGGATCAGTATCGCAGTGCTTGTCAATCATTTCATCCCCTACAATATCGACAAGTCCATAAGCTTTGGCTTCGTCTGCTGACATAAAAACATCCCTTTCCATGTCTTCGGATACAACCCAAAAAGGCTTGCCTGTTCTTACTGCATAAACCCTTGTGATCATTTCGCGAACTTTGTGTAACTCTTCTACTTCTAGTAAAAATTCTGGTGTCCTTGCCCGATAATAAGCACTAGCAGGTTGGTGAAGCATAATCCTCGCGTGAGGGAATGCTATACGCTTGGTGGGTTCTCCTCCAAGCAGAATGAAGGACGCCATGGAGGCGGCTATTCCGAGGCATATTGTATATATATCTGGTGTCACCGTTTGCATCGTATCAAAAATAGCCATTCCTGAGATTAGCCACCCGCCTGGGGAGTTTATAAACAAAAAAATATCACTAATTCCATCTTCTATACTCAGATATACCATGAGACCTGTAATATGATTCGTGATCTCGCAACGAATCTCTTGACCTAAAAAAAGTGTCCTTTCTCGATACATAACATTGTATAAGTCAACCCAAGTCGCTTCTTCATCTCCAGGAATCCGGTAAGGTACTTTTGGAACACCAATGGGCATATTAGATTAATATTATTAAATTTAAGTAAGAAAACCACACTTTAATATGGAAACGTAAGAATGGAACAGAAAGAAAGAATCCGCAGTTTATTGTCTTAATTTTTATTCTTATTCTATATGAATATTATAGATTCTATTAATACGTAGATTGAAAGGTTATACATATAAGGAATGTAAGACAGATTGAATAAAGAAAAGGGAATGGGTGATTTGAATGCTAAACAAAGAGGGGTAGCGATCTATTCTTCGTTTTTTCCAAATTGGCCAAGTTACCCATTGCATATTGGCACTTATCGAGTATAGAATAGATCTGCTTCTCTTTCTTCTTATGAACAGAATTGGCTTCTTATTTTTAATGGAATGAAATAAATATTCGCGCTTTCTGACACAGAATCCCCTAGAAGGGTTAGGTACATAGGATATGGATAGTCTTTTTCAATGCGATAAAATAAAGCGACATCGTGTCTATTTTTCTTTGCTAAAGGGGTATTTCCATGGGTTTGCCTTGGTATCGTGTTCATACTGTCGTATTGAATGATCCGGGTCGATTGCTTGCGGTGCATATAATGCACACAGCTCTAGTTTCTGGTTGGGCTGGCTCAATGGCTTTATACGAATTAGCAGTTTTTGATCCCTCTGATCCTGTTCTGGATCCAATGTGGAGACAAGGTATGTTCGTAATTCCCTTCATGACTCGTTTAGGAATAACGGATTCGTGGGGTGGTTGGAGTATTTCAGGAGGAACTGTAACAAATCCGGGTATTTGGAGTTATGAAGGTGTGGCAGGTACGCATATTGTGTTTTCTGGCTTGTGTTTCTTGGCAGCGATCTGGCATTGGGTATATTGGGACCTAGAAATATTCTCTGATGAGCGGACGGGAAAACCCTCTTTGGATTTGCCCAAGATCTTTGGAATTCATTTATTTCTTGCAGGGGTGGCTTGCTTTGGCTTTGGGGCATTTCATGTAACGGGTTTGTATGGTCCTGGGATATGGGTATCCGATCCTTATGGACTAACTGGAAAAGTACAAGCTGTAAATCCAGCGTGGGGTGCAGAAGGTTTTGATCCTTTTGTTCCGGGGGGAATAGCTTCTCATCATATTGCTGCGGGTACATTGGGTATATTAGCGGGCTTATTCCATCTTAGTGTCCGTCCGCCTCAACGTCTATATAAAGGATTACGTATGGGCAATATTGAAACTGTACTTTCCAGTAGTATCGCTGCTGTTTTTTTTGCAGCTTTCGTAGTTGCTGGAACTATGTGGTATGGGTCAGCAACGACCCCAATCGAATTATTTGGGCCTACTCGTTATCAGTGGGATCAGGGATACTTTCAGCAAGAAATATATCGAAGAGTTAGCAATGGTTTAGCCGAAAATCTTAGTTTATCAGAAGCTTGGTCTAAAATTCCCGAAAAATTAGCCTTTTATGATTATATTGGTAATAATCCGGCAAAAGGGGGATTATTCAGAGCAGGCTCAATGGACAATGGGGATGGAATAGCTGTTGGATGGTTAGGACATCCCGTCTTTAGAGATAAAGAAGGACGTGAGCTTTTTGTACGCCGTATGCCTACTTTTTTTGAAACATTTCCGGTTGTTTTGGTAGATGAGGAGGGAATTGTTAGAGCAGACGTTCCTTTTAGAAGAGCAGAATCCAAATATAGTGTTGAACAAGTAGGTGTAACGGTGGAGTTCTATGGTGGCGAACTTAATGGAGTAAGTTATTCTGATCCTGCTACTGTAAAAAAATATGCGAGGCGTTCTCAATTAGGGGAAATTTTTGAATTAGACCGGGCTACTTTGAAATCTGATGGTGTTTTTCGCAGCAGTCCAAGGGGTTGGTTCACTTTTGGTCATGCTACCTTTGCTTTGCTCTTCTTTTTCGGACACATTTGGCATGGCGCTAGAACATTGTTCCGAGATGTTTTTGCTGGTATTGATCCAGATTTGGATGCTCAAGTGGAATTTGGAACATTCCAAAAAGTGGGAGATCCAACTACAAGGAAACAGGCAGTTTGATACACATTGTTATAGTATCTTTCACCTCTCTTTTTTGATTTGACATGGGAAACATCTCCCATCCTTTCTTTGACTCTTTTTCTTTCTTTATATGGGAAATTATCCCAAATGACAAATGAATAGGTGTGGAAGTTATAATTGTAAATAAACCAGGATCGAATCTATGGAAGCATTGGTTTATACGTTCCTTTTAGTTTCGACTTTAGGGATAATTTTTTTCGCTATCTTCTTCCGAGAACCACCTAAGGTTCCACCAACTCCAACTAAAAGAATAAAATAATTTCATTTAAGTAAGAAGTCCCCCTATCTGGGAGACTTCTTACTTAAATTAGTCTCCGTGTTCTTCGAATGGATCTCTTAATTGTTGAGAGGGTTGCCCAAACGCGGTATATAAGGCATACCCAGTAAAGCTTACAAGTAAACCAGATATGGAGATGGCGACTAAAGTTGCTGTTTCCATTTTTATAGAATTTCAAGATTACAATGGATCTACGAAAAGATCGTGTATTTACAACTACAACGGAATAGTATACAAAGTCAACACCAATGATTAAATAGAATTTATGGCTACACAAACCGTTGAAGATAGTTCTAAACCTAGGCCAAAACGAACTGGTGCAGGTAGTTTACTGAAACCCTTGAATTCGGAATATGGGAAAGTCGCCCCGGGTTGGGGGACTACTCCTTTTATGGGGATCGCAATGGCTTTATTCGCTATATTCCTATCTATCATTTTAGAAATTTATAATTCTTCCGTTTTACTGGACGGAATTTTAACCAATTAGGTTTCTACTAACTAAAACTAGGAAGTCAGAGTTTTTCCATCCAAAAAAGCCTTTCTAGTTTAAGATCTACATTTCTAGATATTATGGTAGTTCGACCGCGGAATTTTTTTGTTTCGGTATCTCTGGAATATGAGTGTGTGACTTGTTAGAATTGATCCTATTGATAATACATAGAAAGGGCCTGTTATCTCTATCAAGATGATTCTAATTCGTCAGATATTATTTATTCTAGTATCTGGAACACGAAATAGATAGAGTGGATCAAAAAAAAATGGAACTATGATTCATACTCACTATTAAGACCTCGCAACCAGACTGAAAAATTCAAGTAGTTCTTAAATAAAAATAAAAAAGAAATTTTCTTCCTTCCAATTTTGTTTGCCCAAAAGACAACTTTTTTTCTCTCGATTTTGTCGAGTCATTACACTGATTCAATAAATGATTATCAAGCGGTTCTTATTCGAAGAACCCTTGCCTTTTGTTTAGCTTGAGACTAAATCATCGTGGCTCTAGTATGAATCTAAGGTTTTAATTGAACTGATTCATAGGATCTCAACAAGATAATTTCTATATTACGCATAAAAAAACAAATCCTTTATAGGGAAGAGAAAAGTCAAGAAGCCTCTAATGACCAACATAAGGGAAAGGAAGAAAGAAAGACGCGCCAACTTGAGATTTTTTGGCATTATCATCACAAAGAAGATATTCCGGATTTTTCTTATTTGATATCTTCAAGGCAAATCGACCCAATTCAGTGGCTGATGAAGTTTTGAACCTTTTTTCTAATATTCGTTGAAAATTTTTGTGTTTCTGCTTGAGCCGTACGAGATGAAATTTTCATATACGGCTCTTAGAGGGGGACTCGGGTTAGTTACCTATCTCAATAAAGTATATGATTGGTTTGAGGAACGTCTTGAGATTCAGGCAATTGCAGATGATATAACTAGTAAATATGTTCCTCCCCATGTCAACATATTTTATTGTTTAGGGGGAATTACACTTACTTGTTTTCTAGTACAAGTCGCTACCGGTTTTGCTATGACTTTTTACTACCGACCAACCGTTACAGAGGCTTTTTCCTCGGTTCAATACATAATGACCGAGGCCAACTTTGGTTGGTTAATCCGATCAGTTCATCGATGGTCAGCAAGTATGATGGTTTTAATGATGATCCTGCATGTATTTCGTGTGTATCTCACAGGGGGATTTAAAAAACCCCGCGAATTAACTTGGGTCACAGGTGTGGTTTTGGCTGTTTTGACTGCATCATTTGGTGTAACTGGTTATTCTTTGCCTTGGGATCAAATTGGCTATTGGGCAGTCAAAATTGTGACAGGTGTACCTGACGCCATTCCGGTAATAGGATCGCCTTTAGTGGAGTTATTACGCGGAAGTGCTAGTGTGGGCCAATCCACTTTGACTCGTTTTTATAGTTTACATACCTTTGTACTGCCTCTGCTTACTGCCGTATTTATGTTAATGCACTTTCCAATGATACGTAAGCAAGGTATTTCGGGTCCTTTATAGGGAAGGCATATCATAGAGAATTATAATTATCATATATCATATCGGGTAGGTTTTGGTATTTCATTGCTACAAGCATGGGTTATTGTAAAATAACACATGTCATTTGGATACTTCTCTTCAACTCCAAAGTATTTTTATACAATACAAATAGTTGAAGTTAATTTTACGAAAGAAAAAAGGCGGATTATGGGAGTGTGTGACTTGAATTATTGATTTGGCCATGCAGATAAAGAATTGGATCTGCCACATTAGAATTCACAACCAAAGGTGTCTCCGCATCCAATCAACATGTAAGTCCCCTACCTAGGAAGGATAGGCTGGTTCACTTGAGGAGAATATCTTCTATGATCATACCGCAACCATGTCATCCATGAACAGGCTCCGTAAGATCCCATAGAGTAGAAATGGAATAAGTCATGTGACATGATCCAGTTCTCTATTTATTACACTTACCTTTTTATTATAGTATGGAAATGCATTCATTTTCTTTGCATCGATTGTGATCCGCAATACTATCGGAGTAAAAGAAGGGATCTAAGGAAGAATGTAGGCTAAACTTTTTGATTTTTTATTAGTAACAAGTAAATATTTTGTTTGGAGGTAAGAAACTTGCGATATTGAGGGGATAAATACCAACTAATCAAGAGACATGAGACAATCCACAAAGCAATTGATCATGATCAAATTTGTAAGCCCACTTGGATATTGAGCATTTACCCATAAGAATAGGATTATTTTCAATGAGTAGTTGTAGGTGCAACTTCGGAAAAGAGAATCTGATAAAGCTTTTCTTGCCTAGAGTCATTGAGTCATTATAAACCTTAATTCTATTAAGGATCTTCCGCGGTCTTATTTCTTTCACTCTTGCTCGAGCCGGATGATGATAAATTCTCATGTCCGGTTCCTTTGGGGGATGGATCCTAAAGAGTTCACCTATCCAATAACAAAGAAACCAGACTTAAATGATCCTGTATTAAGAGCTAAATTAGCTAAAGGGATGGGACATAATTATTACGGGGAACCCGCATGGCCCAACGATCTTTTATATATTTTTCCAGTAGTAATTCTAGGTACTATTGCATGTAATGTAGGTTTAGCGGTTCTCGAGCCATCAATGATTGGTGAACCGGCAGATCCGTTTGCAACTCCTCTGGAAATATTACCCGAGTGGTACTTCTTTCCCGTGTTTCAAATACTCCGTACGGTACCCAATAAGTTATTGGGCGTTCTTTTAATGGTTTCTGTGCCAACAGGCTTATTGACAGTACCTTTTCTAGAGAATGTCAATAAATTCCAAAAATCCATTTCGCCGCCCAGTAGCTACGACCGTTTTTTTAATCGGTACTGTAGTAGCTCTTTGGTTAGGTATTGGAGCAACATTACCCATTGATAAATCATTAACTTTAGGTCTTTTTTAGATATTTTTTGATTCATTCAACCGTGAAGTACCATAGGTATCTAGGAAATAGTTACTTCCAAGTGAATCTTCCCTAGATACCTAAAATCCATTTTATTATGATCCATTTCGCGAAAATATAGATTGTACCAAAGATGCTAAATTGTTTTCTTTTTATTCTAACTCGAAAAAGAAGAAGAAAAAAAATTGCAATGGATTTAAAACGAGAGTTTATTCTTAAGTAAATCAATTGGGAGATGCTTCTCTAGAGTGTCCCATATATGTTTTCTATCTTCCATACGAAAACTGTCAATTCTCAGAAGATCTTCTTCAGTCTTACTCAAAAGGTCCAATAGTGTATGTATATTGGCCCTTTTTAGACAATTATACGTTCTAGAAGTCAATTCTAATTGATCAATAAAAATACAATTCAATGGAATTCCTTTTTTGTTTTTCTTTAGATTAGTTAATCTTTTTTGAAAAGTAAAAAGGGGTGGAGTAAACCTGTTTTTATTTTCTTCGAAACTAGCGCCCTCTTCCTCCGCGTGTAGAAAAGGAAGAAATAAATCAATCAAATTACGAGAAGCCTCATAAAGTGCTTCCTTAGGGGTTAAACTTCCATTAGTCCATATTTCTAGAAAAAGTATCTCGTGTTTTTCATTTCCATTCCCACAAGAAAAATACTATAATTCACATTTCGAACAGGCATGGATACAGCATCTATAGGATAACTTCCATCTTGATAGTTCTTTCTGAGTTCTGTCTGATATCCACGATCTCTCTTGATCTGTAAATCAATACAGAAATCAATGGGCTCTGTCAAGTTAGCTATAGGTTGTGCCGTATCAACGATTTCTACGGAAGGCGGTAAGATGATATCTTGAGCAGTTATGTATCTAGGACCTTTGACGCAAATGGATGCGTCTCTAACTCCATAGAGATTACTTCTCAATACAATTTCTTTCAAATTTAGTAAAATTTCTTGTACGGATTCTTCAATACCTGCTATTGTAGAATACTCGTGCGGCACGCTCCCAAATTTTGCACGTGTGATACATGTTCCTTCTATTTCTCCAAGTAAAGCTCTTCGCAAGGCAATACCGACGGTGTCCGCTTGACCTTTTCTAAGCGGGGACAGAATGAAACGACCATAATAAAGGCGCTTACTATCTACTCTTGATTCAACACACTTCCACTGTAGTGTTTGAGTGGATCCTGCTACCTCCTCTCGAACCATAATAGACTAGTATTATTATTTTATCATTGAATCGTTTATTTCTCTTGAAATGAAAGTTGAAAGCGGGTTAATTCTTTTACAGACGTCTTTTTTTAGGCGGTCGACATCCATTATGCGGCATAGGTGTTACATCGCGTATACAACTTAATCGCACACCACTTTTAGCAATG